>NC_013491.2:13086311-13087426 GCF_000004555.2 Caenorhabditis briggsae | reverse complement strand
TTACCTTTGGCACGCTGGCGGTTGTTGCTGCTCGATGAGACATGTCGTTACCCAATGATGTCTTCTTTTCGATTTCAGGTGAAATTTCCGATGATTCATTGGTGTATGGCTGAAAAATGTGAAATTGAAAAACTGTTATAATATTCAGAGACAAAATTTTTAAAAGTATAATTTTACAAATCCGTTTCTAAGATTCTGGAACTTTCATGTTTTAAATTTGAAAATATTAAGGTGATGTGATTTTTAAGATTTCCATTTTTTGTGATTCAGAAATTTTAAGTTCATGAGACTCTAAGGTTTTGAGGCTCCGAATGTGAGAAATATCGAGATTCTGATAGTGTAAAATATTTAGAAACTGAAATCCTAAGATTATTCAGGTTCTGAGTTTTTGAAAGGTTCTCAGATTCATAGTTTTTGGAGCTCTGAAATTCAAAAATTTAAAAATTTAAAAATTTCGGGATTTCGAAATTCTGAGGAAATTTTAAATCTTGAGATTCTGAAATTCTGAGGTTTTGCTAGTTTGAGATTTTAGCCCTCCAAACTTTAGAAATCTTTAGATCTTGAGATTTTGAGATTCTGAGATACTTCAATATTTAGAATCAGAGTTTTGGAGATTCTTGAGTTAGACTTCGAAATTAAAAATTCGAGGGATTCTAAGATTGCAGTATCTGAAGAATTCAACATTCTGAGATTCTGAGACTCCGAATTTTGGAGATATCTGGAGAGTTAATTTGGAGAGTTAGAGATTCTAAGAATCCGAGACTCCAAACTTCGGATATCTTGTGATCCTGAGATCCTTATCTTTACTCTGAGTTTAAAAGTATTTAGTATCTAAAACAAATACTTAGAATTTAAAATAAGTTCTGAGATTATAAGGTTTTTAAAATTCAAGTTTTTGGGATTTTTGGATTTTTAGATTGGGAGATTTGGAGATTCTGAGATTTTTAATTTCTTAACTTTTGTAATTCTGAGATTTTGATATAAGAAGGAGCGATTTTCAAAATTTTCAATTTTCATCCCAAATCACTTCGATTTCCAAAATTTCTGTGAAGTTTCAGTAAAATCACGTGAATTTCCAAAATCCCAGAACTCGAACCGTTCGAGTTCTGTGAAAA
>NC_013491.2:13068744-13085943 GCF_000004555.2 Caenorhabditis briggsae | reverse complement strand
AGATTTAAAATTTCCTCAGAATTTCGAAATCCCGAAATTTTTAAATTTTTAAATTTTTGAATTTCAGAGCTCCAAAAACTATGAATCTGAGAACCTTTCAAAAACTCAGAACCTGAATAATCTTAGGATTTCAGTTTCTAAATATTTTACACTATCAGAATCTCGATATTTCTCACATTCGGAGCCTCAAAACCTTAGAGTCTCATGAACTTAAAATTTCTGAATCACAAAAAATGGAAATCTTAAAAATCACATCACCTTAATATTTTCAAATTTAAAACATGAAAGTTCCAGAATCTTAGAAACGGATTTGTAAAATTATACTTTTAAAAATTTTGTCTCTGAATATTATAACAGTTTTTCAATTTCACATTTTTCAGCCATACACCAATGAATCATCGGAAATTTCACCTGAAATCGAAAAGAAGACATCATTGGGTAACGACATGTCTCATCGAGCAGCAACAACCGCCAGCGTGCCAAAGGTAATAATTGACTCGGAGAACTACTTTTGATTCTCCCTTGTGGTCAATTTGTCAGCTTTGTTGTCCTTGAAATTTTTTGTACTTACTACCCATTTGTTGCCAATGTGATAAGTATTTTTGACCCGCCTAACCATATAAACCTCCCCCCATCATCTCCTCCATCCAGGCTGAGACCATTCATTCCGCTTTTTTCCCAACCATTTTTTTTCGTTCCATTCTCCTTCCCCTAGATTTATGTTTGCTCGTATCAGTTGTTAAAAAACAGTAACTCATTTCCAGAGAGTACTTGATCCCGTCAAGTTAGTGGTCGGTGATCTGCCATATGTTGATTCGTCATGAATTGCTCACCGATTTTCGAAAAATTCACAGAATTTGAAAATCACTTCGAAACCCTTTTATTTTATGCCATGATTTTTGTCTCATTGTATTCTTATCTAAGTTACGCCAATTTCTTTTTTATCCTCTGCTCTCTCAACTTTGCTCTTGTTTTTGCTTTGTATCAATAAATGAATTGATGATAATTTGAATTTATTAGAAATCTGTCATGATTTAATAGAACTTTGTGTATGACAAAATGATTTGGCAACTCGATGATTGGAATTTGAATAATGTGAATGATGGAGGGGGGAGTATATGAGTGAACACCATCAATCACACATTTCGAAAAATAGTTACACTCTCTCATTTCGACTGATGAAGAATGGATGGTCAAGGTGTCGAGCCTTCTTATATTCATGAGATTCTCAGATTCTGAGATTTTGAGACTCAAACCTCATAAGATTTTGAGAATTAGTTCACAAGGTTTGAAACTGTTTTTTTAATGAAAATTTTAAAAAGGACTATAATATTTTGCCCCAAACTTTTTTGATTCCGTATTTTCTCAGTTTCTTTTAGTTCACAATCTACCGCAATCTAAGTTCACATTCACGTACCTTGTAGTTGACTGAACCGTTTCCCTTGAATTCCGGACTGCTGTTTCTGCACTCCAACTGTTTTTTCTCTTCGATAGATGGGCTGGAACAATCAATATGATCTTCATGCTCTCTCCTAGACATTTTATATAATATTTTTGTCAGTTATCCATTTTCAAAATTCCTACCAACCTGTAGGTGTGCTTTGGTCGATCCCATGGTTCTGGAGCGTACTGCGAGGAGTAGTAGTATCTTGGAGCGGCTGGCGGGTATCCTTCTTCGATCTATAAAACATGACTTTTTTAATTACCCTCCATCTCTTTTCTGTTCAGAGTCACCTGTCGTGAGCGTCTCTTTCTTTTGGAGGACTTATTGTGAACTATCTTCAAAATAAGAAAGCAGATGAGACCGATGACAGAAATACCGAGAACTGCGATCGTCAAATTACGAAGATCCATTATATAGTCCGTCATTCTGTGCATGTCGTCGGCCACCTGAAATGAAAATAATTTGAGGAAAAGCAGAAAATGATAAATTTACCTGAATCATCTTTGGAATTCCTTTGAAGATCATGTTCATGTCCGGGTACTGGTGATGGTCCATCATGTCGCCTGGGTTGTGGTTCATGCTCTGACCACTACCCATCCCTCTTGATTTTGATTTTGGCTCTAGATTTAGAAAACATGTGAAAAGTATAAAAATCTAAGTGAGAGGCGATTTGTCATATGATTATGACAAAGGTGGGAGGGGAGAAACAGAAAGCGAGAAAACTAAAGAACACAAATCAAAACACAATAAGCTCCAGATGTTTCGGACGAACCACTGATTCAAATGAATAATTGGATAGTTAAAGGATAAGCTATTAATCAAAACTATTGACTAATTGTTTTAATTTTTTGAGAGAAAAGAAAAAAACCCAGATGGTTCAAATTTGTGGCGCTGAATTTTTTCGGACTACACAACTTTGATATAGAATTCAAGCCTTAAAAATGAGAGTGTGAATTGAATGGAAATGAAGAATCATGTTCAAAAAAGAGTGACAGATACTCAGAAAAAAGGAAAAAGTCACAAAACGTTTCGCCAGTTTCATTGGCTTCGTTTAGGAAGCGAGGGCACGGGACGGCAGTGGACGGGTCCAGAGAAAAAAGAACCCGTCTAATAGGTCCTCGTTTTTCCTCTCGTTTTCTACTATGAGCCAATTGGGCTCTTCAAAAAATCTGAGAAAGAGTTGTTTCGTTTTCTAAGGGTCGTTCTCGTAAATGAACCTCCGGGGAGTTGTTTGGGTCGTCCAGATGGGATATGGGCATTCAGTCAAAGTTATGAGTTGGTTTGGACGCATACGTTTTTTGATAAATGTTCAAATTGCAACAACCAAAAATAGGCACTGATTTTAAGAAAAAAAGACGAAAGTGGAATTTTCATGAGTATGAGAATGAGAACAAGTGGTCCATAAAAATTTGTTTACGACTCGTCTCACGAGTTTTGTTATTTTTCGTTCTACTAGTAGTAATACTTAGTACTGTTCACGCCATAATTGGCTTAATTTCAAATTTCAAGCCTGCAAACTAAGCATTTAGTGATAAAATATCGCGAAATAAAAAACGATGGGCCGTGCAAAAAGCGGTGTCATCGAAAGAAAACGAATTACCGAAGTGAAATATATGAGGGCTAGTGTGTGTAAACCTTCGTGGGGCCTCCCCTTCCCGACGCATCAGCAACGGACCTCCTTCCCGACCGAAGGATTAGAGATATGAACAATAGATGCGGTGTGGATGGGTAAGACGACACAACCGAAACAGCGGTGATGCTGCTGCTGACTTGGGCTCGGCACCGAGACACACAAAACAGCTGACCAGCAAGAAGTTTTGTGATAATCAGAAAAGAAATGGTGAAAAAAAGAAGAAGAGAGCAAGAAAAAAAAAGAAAAGAAGGGAAAACTGCGAGGGCGCCATCGAAAAGATATGAGAAAAATGAAGAGGATGAGAAGGATCCGAGGCAGGGAAGAATGATGGGATATGTTTATAGATTGGTGGAAAAATAACATTAGTGTGAGGCATGTGCCCTCGTCCGGACCCAAAGGCGATGAGAAAGAAGACACAGCTACAACATGATTTGATCGGATTGAGGTGATTTTCTGGATTTACAACGCAAATCTTTTCACTTTCTGTTTATAACATTTATCAATCGAGAAAAGTTTCAATCAAGCGGATGTGAGATGTTTCTCGGAATGGCTTTTATATCCTTCAGATGGTGGAAACAAAATATTATGGGATTAAAAAAATGCAAGAGCTCGTTTGTAACTAGTTTGTTATTCACAAGAAAAATTAACATACTAAATGGAGCCTACTGAATCATCGTCGCTGCTAAAAATTTCAATAAAAAACAACCCGGATATTTCTCTCAATAACATAACAAGCTGCTTTAAGATAATTAGGTGTCGACTTCTCGAAAAAAAGGGAAACGAATAAAACAGACGACTCGACAACGAGCACAAAAACACATCAAATGTTGTCGGATGGGACAAACGACACCGAATGACAAGAACACCTGTCTCGAGAGTACTGGCCAGTGATTTTACCGCATGTCAGGAGTGGGTAGAAAAAAAGAGAAAAAAGTTCCTGTGTGTGGTGGTCCACACACGCACACCCACGAGACTAGGTGGTGTAATATTGAGAAGGATCGATAAAAAAGGGACAGAGCAAGTAGGTTATACAAACATCTCAACGATGACTCCATCGGGGTCGGGTCCGTCATTCTCTTTTATCATGTTTGTGGTTGGAGGTGTTGGTATAAAGGGTACGGTTTAGGCAAACACTATATGAAAGGTAAAAAATGATTGAGCAGTTTTTTGAAGAGGTGCAGAACCCAGTCATCATAATAAACAGAGAATTGAGAAAAGAAAAAAAAAACGTTGTAGAAAAATATGGTGATCATAACTTAAATTTAATGGCATACTTCCTCTAATGGAAGCCCACACAAACTTTCAACATCGAGTTCAATTATCTCGATTTCTGTAAAAGATATAAAAATTTGTCAACTGATAAATTATTTATCATGTTACAACAAAGATTTTATGAGTTAACAAAACTTTGATACCTTGCAAAGGAGTCGAGATAAATGAGCTCAAATTTAAAGGGTTGGGTGGGCTTCTATTAAAGAAAATATGGTATATTCAACGATGAAATTGTGAATATATAAACTTCCTTATACAGAATTCATCATTTTCAGATGCATTTGTTTTTTTAACTGAACAAACAATGGGTTTTACAAAGTTACACCAGCCGTGTACAAATTGTTCTACGCTTGAAACACGTCCCAATTTAGTGAAACTTTTGACACCCTACAAATCTAATAACATCACAGAGAGCTAACACAGAAAAGAAGAGGTCTCTCTTTCTTCGTACTTGTTCTGTTGTCAGGACTTCACTGTGTTGTTTATATGTGGTGGTCCCTTCTTACTACTAGTGACTCACAAATAATATTGTTTTGCAAGTCCAGTACCTTTTTCAAAGATATACATTTAAAATGGGAAGCAAAAGAGGAAGGAAGAACAAAAGGCAAATGCTAACATAATTTTTTTTCGGTGAAAAATTCATTTGGGTCGTCCCGGCGAGACGTCTCTCTTATAATCCACCCCGAGTGGGTGGGAAAAACCGAGACACCACACCACAATTGATGTACATTAACACCGATGGGGCGTCTCGTTTTTGTTGGGAATTGTTGTGGGAAATGTGAACCAGTTCAAGACGAAACATGTGATTTTTTGAGGAAAAATCGAAAAAAATGTAAAATACCGTAAATGTTCTAATAGCAATCCACTCTATACGTGCATTTTGAGCTCAATTATCTTGTTGCCATGAAACATATAAAATATTGACCAACTGAAAAAATGTTGATGATATTATGATAAACATTTTGTCAATTGACCACTTTTTGATATCTTTTGAAAGAACCGTGATAATTAAGCTTAAAGTTAATGTATAGGGTGAGTTTCTATTAGAGCATTTATGGCAGTAACTGCACAGTAAACTTTAACAAGTATATATGCGCTTGTATTGGTAATTGTAAACAAAAAAACGGTGACTAACTTAGGACAAAACCAGAACCACAAACGAACTCGCCAGAACATAAACGCAGAAATGGTTGAGCGAGAGGAGTGGTAATAAAAGTAAACGGTCCGAGTAGCTCGCAATGGTCCCTCAACCGGGACTAGATTACGTAACACCTCTGCCGGTTATTGCGTTTGCTAGGCTCATCAAACAGGTGCATGTGCAAACCTTTGTGTTAGTATTGGATGACGTGATTAAGTGGCAGAGGAATCCTTGAAGATTAATACAAGAGAATGGGATACTGGTTGGGAAAAATGAAGAAAACGAGATAATTATATCGAATTTAAAACAAATTTTGCATTTGAAATTTGAAGGGTTGAGCAAGATTTTATTCAGTATATCTCTCAATGAAAAATGTGGAAAATGACGATTTGATGAAAGTGCTCATTCCCAATAGGGGTTCACTAATAGTTCAAAAGTTGTGAGCTGAATTTGAAAGTCTCGCATTCTTCGTCTCACAGGGGAAGTACCCGAAGTGAAATTTCGCTTTTTCTTAGATGTTGGTGGCAAAAAATGTCTCGTCGCTGGACTAGCACAAAACGGATAATATAAGGTGCCCATAGGCAGGTTGAGCAGAATGGCAAAACTTTTTGTGATTTTTCCAAAAAAGTGGGTCAAGTCCATTCAAAAAATCATAACCTTGTACAGATTGAAGGTAGAAAAATATACTAAACTGTCTTTTGTAGAACAGATTACAGGCTACAAAAAATCTAATTACATCTTTATTCTATCTCTGCAAAGAAATTTACTATGATAGGAAATGTCCGAATGGTCCGATCGTATGAAATCAAAAGATGTCGATTTTCGAAAAAACACCTTTGGGAGACCATGTCTATCCGATTCCTTTTATGTCATAATGCACAACTGTAGTCTCAAATATATAGCTCACCGTTCATTTAAGAGAGATTTTTGAAAAAAATAATATTTTTAAAGTCAATTCCATGTACCCACATGATATTTTTTAAACGCATTTTTCCATATACAACATAAACGCTCGGAGAATGAAATGTTCAGTTGGTTTAGTTATTTTTTGACAGAAAATGTTCAAACCGTGATCAAGAAGTCAACATTGTCGAAAAAAAATTCACATGTTAAAAAATACCATGTATAGGGGTACATGGAATTGACTTTAAAAAATTATTTTTTCAAAAATCTCTCTTAAATGAACGGTGAGCTATATAATTGAGACTACAGTTGTGCATTATGACATAAAAGGAATCGGATAGACATGGTCTCCCAAAGGTGTTTTTTCGAAAATCGACATTTTTTGATTTCATACGATCGGACCAATCGGACATTTCCTATCATAGTAAAATTCTTTGCAGAGATAGAATAAAGGTGTAATGAAGTTTTTTGTAGCCTGTAATCCGTGCTACAAAATACAGTTTAGTATGTCGTTTCATCTTCAATCTATAGTAATTTATTTTTTGAATAGATTTGACCCACTTTTTCGGAAAAATCACAAAAAGTTTTACCATTCTGCTCAATCTGCCTAAGGGCACCTTATATTATCCGTTTTGTGCTAGTCCAGCGACGGGACATTTTTTGCCACCAACATCTAAGAAAAAGCGAAATTTCACTTTGGGTACTTCCCCTGTCAGTAAGTGTCACAAACCCCTTTTCCCTTTTTTAGTTGTAAAATTCAAGAATGGTTAATTATAGGGTTCATTTTTTTGAAACCTTCTGAACAAAGTTCAAGTAAGTGTCAATTTTCGAATGTTTTTGTTTGACAAATTTGCAATTTTTCTGTCCACATAATCTTCATCAAAATTTAATTTTGTACGGGAGGTGCAGCAAAAAATTTAGAATTCAGTTTGAACGAATTTTCGCAAGTTCTTAGGAATACTGTCAAAATTATTGGAGACATTTTTCAATTACAACGTTCTTGAAAGTAATTTTGAGCAACAGCATTTGCCCTGCGCTAATATAAGTCCACCCTTCCGTGAATTTGAGCTTAATTATCTCAGTTCCTACGAAAGATATTAAAATTTTGTGAACTGATAAAGTATTGGTATAAATATAAATATGAAAAATTTTTTATCAGTTGACAAAATTTGGATAGATTTAACACACATAGAGATGATTGAGCTCGAAATTGACGGCTTGGGTGGGCTTCTACTAAAGGAAATACATTTTTCTTTTGAACATAAGTTGACATTGAAGCAAATTCTACAATTGTTCTGATTAAACTAATTTTTCCAAGCTTTCTAATACAACCCTTCTGCATTTTCAAACATATCCATGACGGATACTGTAATCCTACAGTGTTTTTTTTTGCTGAACAATGCCGACATGTTGAAACACATCCATCTATTTTTAGACTTGATTCAACAATGACAACCCCTGAGCCAGCCATTACAATTTTCGCCCCATCATACACACAGACAAAAGTACTGGTCATCGGTTAGACCAGTAGCTTCTGCGGCGAAATGCTGATGGACACAGAGTGGGGGGTGCTCAGGGTTGTTATTATTTCAGGTGATCAAACAGAACCGTCTCGCCTACTGACAACGCTTCTTCGACATAACGCCAAATCTGGAGAGCGGAAAAGAAAACAGCACCAATTGAAGGGAGGCCCGATCCCCCCGCGCGGCACAAAAGACACAAACGATGCGGTATTCGGATGGTCGACAGTCCGACAGTTGTACCAAAAACATCATGACGATTCGACTGCTACTATTTTATTCTATTACAGGTGAGTGCCATAAAAAAATAAATTGTTAACTTTCTTTTCGATCTGAGAAACGTCTAGGGGAAGCTACACGACTCACAAAGTATAACTGAAGCAATTTATGATATTTTCAGCCATAATAACGAACGAAGTGCATGCCGTCAAAAAGACAAGCGGCTTGATTGGCCAACCTTGTCTCACGAATGAAAAACGACGCTGTGTTCCAGACAATGCCGAGTGCATCGATGAAATTTGTATGTGTGCCGGCTTCTACAAAGCCATTGATGGAGCCTGTGTCACCGAAAAAAGTAAGTGGTTGAATGAAAACAACAACGGAGTAAGAGGAAAAAGCAAAACGGATATAAAAAGAGAAGAGAGGGGAAAACGAGCTGACTCTCCCTCGTTAGGTCAGATTTTCAAAACACTTGAGAAGAAAATGAGAATGAAAAAAAAATATAGGAAGGAGACTCACTCTCTCATCCAAAATACATTTATATTCTCCATTTTCATCCCATCCCCTTTTCTTTTCTCCTCCATCTTCGTCTTTCTTCATCTTCTTCACCTCCTGCTCTCTTCTTTTTTTCATAGTTTTATTTCCTTTTTTGCTTCGCCCCTCATCTTTTTTCTCATTTTAGGTAAAACACTCAAACAACAATGCCGTGGCGGTGGCGATTGCCACGGACCCGGCGAGTTTTGCTCTTCGTTCTCGATTTGTATGTGCCTGAGCACTCATGTTGATGTCGGCAGTCAATGCAAACCGGGTAAGGCCAAAAGGAAGACGACGGCTCATCTATCTCTCTTTTCACGGTCAAATTCAAGTAGCCAAATAAGTAAACTGATGATGGCGGACAGGGATAATCTGTTGACAAATGAATCCTAATCAGGGTGACAGGCAACAGAAACAGAAAATGTTGACTTTATGAAGTTAAAGTCGTTTTGGAGTTACAAAAATTTAAAAAAGTTACAAAAATTTAAAAATTTACGAAACCAGCAATAAAGTAACGTTGAACGAAAAAAATTTTAGTGAAATGATTATTGATATGAGAATGTTCGTTTCTCACTCAGGAGGATAAAATTAATAACTTTCAATTAAGAACACAAATGAAACATTTTCCATAAAATCCAAAATAAATTTTTCAGAAACTCCTCCATAGAAAAAGTTCCATTTTGTAAAAACTACCATATCCCATAGGCTTCCACTTTGAGCGCAATTATCACGGTTCCAATAAGCGATATAAAAAATCTGTGAGCTGATAAAGTATTGCTAATATCATTATAAATAATTTATCAGTGAACATTAATTTCATATCTTTTGAAAGAGCCGAGATGATTGAGCTTGAAGTTCAAGTATAGCTTCTGTCAGAGCGAACACGGAACAATGCTATCAGAGTCCTTTTACTACAGTTCCTACCGTAAATGACAATATCTCATTTAGTACAATGCGAGAAACCAAATCTCCCAAAATGCACAAGTTACTCAACCGTTCACTCGCCAGCAATCATTAACTACTAATTACAGTAATCTACCCTGGCCAACACGGGTGTGAAGACACGATTCAATGCAACAAAGGCTTCCCAGGTGCTAATTGTGATGTTCACCGGAATTGCGTGTGCCCAGTTGGTCTCGTTGCTATTCAACAAACCTGTGTATCAAACGAGCATGCTGCTCATCACCCACCTATTCGAAATGGTATGTTGAATCCAAAGGCTAGTGTCGGAAAGTTATGATGAAGTATAGTGGTGACAAGAAGACGAAAAGTGAGAACAGGCGCTTTAGGTTGGTTATGAGTCATGCGTGGCTGCCATGGACCACGTCCATCAATCATAAGAAAAATGAAAAATTTAACTCTAGCACTCTTGTCATATGATTCTCGTTTATTCTTTCGTCCATCGTTTTGCTATCAGCTCTTTTCTTTTTATTTTTGAGAAGAGGCGCTTTTTGAACCTCTGAATTTTTCCAAGATGCGCTTAGTTCTGATATTATGGATTTTACCAGGTATTGTACTGAATTTGGAAATCGCTTATTTCTGAAATTCCAGAAATAATGCTGCAAAATGAAATTATGGCTGATCACCGGACAATCAATCGTTCTGAGTTCCGAGGAAACTTTTATAGAAGAAGGAATTACGATGGTCCGAGAGCTTACCAAATTGGTCCAGGTAACATTAACCATATAATGTGTACCATTCCAATAAAATTTTAGATCTCACATGCTCCTATGACAACCAATGTGCCGGTTATCCCCTTGCCATCTGCGATTCTGTGTGTAAATGCGTGAAAGGCGCACTGAACACTGGTACAACTTGTATTGCCACTTCCACAGGTATGGAAACCATTTTACTGTTTTAACATTTTCATTTCCTAATTTTTTTCTTTAAAAAATTGAAAAAAAACTCTTTCAAACTGTAATTTAGAAGTGCCAAATTCAAATTTTATAGTAGATCAAATCTTCGCGCAAATTTTTTGGGAGGGCAAAGAAAGTAGAAAAGAAGAGCTTCATCTTGATTTATTATTTGCAAAGATAATTTTTCAACCATTCGATTTTAGCTCTCCAATCTTCCGTCGCATGTCCTACTGGTCAGACGTACATTCGTGAAGCTGGAGTATGTATGACAGTTCAACAACCTGGAGAGCCATGTCAGTACTCTCAACAGTGCTCTGCTTTGGAGCCAGGAGCATATTGCTTGAAGATGAGGTAACTTTCAAACGAACTAGGGACATCTTTTTGCATTTCTTCAGATGTGAATGTGTTTATGGAATGAAAAAAAGCAGCAACGGGTGCACATTTGTCAACAACGACTGCAAAGAACGAGGACACATTTTCATTAGTGAGATTGGAGAATGCAGAGAAGTCATTCCACCCGGAGGAAAAGGATGCTCCCACAATCTACAATGTTCTGGGGCTTATCCGGATGCCACTTGTTTTATGCAAACCTGTACTTGTCCTCCCAATTTACCAGTGGCCGCTGATGGAACCTGTGGCAGAAATTGTCCGGATAAACAAGTCTATTCTGGAGTCACTGGAGAATGCCTTCCAGGTGAGGGAATTTAATTCAAGCGCTTAATTCTATGTGGAACGTTTAGAAAAACAACCCGGACAAGATTGTATCTACTCCTCTCAATGTCAAGCCGTTTTTGGTGGATTGGTATGCGACAAGAACACTTGTCGTTGTCCAAATGGGTTGGTGTTCGATGGATTGAAATGCTCACAATCTTGTTCTGGAATCAAGCGAGTTATTGATAAGGAAATTTGTGTTGAAGGTAGACTTGATAACTATGATGATTTTTATAAACCTTTGTGTTTTAGGTTGTCCATCTGGCCTGGTTGAAGTGGCTGGTCGTTGTGTTAAACAAGTCTCTATCGGTCAACCGTGCTCCGCAAATGCTCAATGCAACTTTGGAAGCTTCTGCCAGAGTGGAACTTGTCAATGTCCACCTGGATTCTACGTTATGGATAGCCAGTGCCGAGCTAGTAAGTTTCAATTATGAAATTTAACATTTCAAGAATCTATTTTTCAGTTGAAAGTGACCCAAATGGAAGTTGCCAAAACAACGAAAAATGTACAAAAGGATCAGTGTGCTACAATGGAAAATGTACTTGTCCAAGCAACCAGGCACTGGTCAATGGTTATTGTCAGCAGAATCGTGCAGGTATGTATTTTTTGTCTTTTCATCCACTAACCCAACACCCAATTAACCAACTAATCACCTCCAGCTGCCCTTGCCTATAACACTGCACTAAATAACATCCGCAAAATCCGACTGAGATTTGCAAGTCAAGCAAAGTCACGTAACTCACCCCAGCTACTAACAAATGATGATAATAACATTGATGATGATGATGAAGCTAACTCTGGTTTGTGGCCAAATTAATAATCCAAAGTTATTGAAAAATTTTAGTACCGATTGGAAGTGCATGTGTCCGAGTTGGAGTCACATGTGATGGTGGATCAGTTTGCGTAGCTGGAATCTGTGTCTGTCCGTTGGGAAAAACGCCAAGGAACGGAGTCTGCATTGAGCAAGTAGCAGGTAACCTGAATCTTTGATTTTTTGAAAAAAAAAGTCTGGAATTTTCTTTTCAGCAAGACCAGGAACGTCTTGTAGAAATGGAGAAGAATGTGTGGAGAATAGTTACTGTAGTGAGGAAACTCATAAATGCGAATGCATCAAAGCATCTCAAATGGTCATCGGTGGAGAGTGCCGAGAACGGCTGAAGGCTCATCCAGGCTACGGATGCACTATGGGAGAAATGTGTGTTGGCAATTCAGTCTGTATTAATGGGAAATGTGCTTGCACTGATGGAAAAGTTGATATCAATAAGATTTGTGTAGAGCCAGTTTCAGGTTTGGGAGAGTTTCAAAATCCAACTAACTGAGAAATTTTCAGCGAAACCTGGAGACACCTGCGGAAAAGGAATCGTATGCAATGGTGGAAGCTATTGTAACACAGATTCTAGGAAATGTGCTTGTCCCAGAGGCGAGAATGCTATCAATGGGGTGAGCTTCAAAAACCGAATTTCTGAATCTCAAAAAACTTTATTTTCAGATTTGCAAAGCTTTCACATTTGTTTATCCGGGTGATCTTTGTACCGAAGTGACTTCCCGTTGTGCTGGAGGATCCTACTGCGCTCGTGGAAGATGTGAATGTCCACTGAACATGAATGCCGTTGATAAGAAATGTGTTCTTCAACAAATCGCGGCTCCTGGTGAGCACTGTTCTGAGAGCATCACGTGCACCGGATTTTCGGTTTGCAAGTCTAATAGATGTACTTGTGTGAACGAAATGATGATTCGAGAGAAAATGTGCGTGCAGAGAAAAAAAGTGAAGATTGGAAGATCATGCAGTTTGGAAGATCAGTGTCTTGGAAACTCGACATGCACTGATAACAGTTGTCAATGTCCACCTGGTCATGCTGCAAGCCTGAATGTCTGTGTTCTCCGAAAAACAGGTAAGTAATTTATCTCTAGATGTCCAAATCCTAACAGTAATGGCTGGAATTACAGTGACTCCTGGATACCTGTGCAATCCTGAAGATATTTGTACTGGCCAGTCTGTTTGTATCAAAGGTGTCTGTCAATGTCAACCAGACTATAAGCAAATGCATAATATCTGCGTAAAGAAAAATATCGGCGTTGAAGGAAGTCCATGTTCAAACAGAGACGATTGTGGGGAAGGACTAACGTGTTCTTCTGGAAAGTGTTCCTGTCCAGAAGGACTTTTCTCAGTTAATGGAAGATGTAGAAGTTACGGTAAGCTAAACGAAATTCGAACGAAGTTTTCAAGCGAAGCTGAAAGTTTTAGTTCAAATGGGACATACTTGCACTAGTGATGATAGATGTACTGATAGAAACGCGCTCTGCCAGGAAAACGTTTGCTCCTGTAAATCAGGATTCACCAATATTACTGGACAATGCTCCGCGAACATTGTGCAACCTGCAGAACCAGAAACCCTATCTCAAGTGAAATGTAAGTGTACTATTTTTGTTTTTGTACGTTTTTTTGTTTTGTTTTGTGTGCCGTGCATTTCAAAATATTACGCTTGTTTAGCTGGTCTCATTGGTCATATCTGTACAACAAATGACCATTGCAAAATCCTTCATTCACACTGCCGTCGGAATGTTTGCATTTGCAAGGATGGATATAGAATTTTCGGGTCGACACAGTGTATTCCAAGAGTTGCAAAACCCAAGGAGAGAAAAATAGAAAAAGCTAGCAAACTAGTAGAGCTCGGAGAGCAATGTGATAAACTATCACTTTGTCAACGAGGTGCAGTTTGCAAAGAAGGACACTGCTCCTGCCCGGAAACCTTTTTTGAGAGTGATGGTGTTTGTGTGAAGAATGTTGCCAGCATTAAAGGTTCGTGTGCTGATTTTTTGTGTAAACTTTGGGTTGTTTTGTTTCAGTTGTTGTTCCTCCCCTATCATCTTGTTTGAATGGTGAAGAATGCAGTGGGAATAGTGAATGTGTTCATGGAATGTGTTTCTGTAAAGAAGAGTATACCTTGTATCAAGGAAAATGTCAACGGCTAAAAATAGTGGAAAAGTTGAGAGTGTTGGAAACCAAAAAGATTATCAACCCGATCAAGTCTTTTACAACAACCAAAACGGCTACTACAAGTATGGCGACTACTGTAGCTCCAACTACAGTAACCCCAACAACAACCCCACTGTTACAAACAACTACTACCACTACAACTACTCATGCTCCTTTAACTCCTATTAGAATATCCATGAAACTAGGATCAACACCTCAACCAGCTCCCCAAGTGACTCCAAATCCCAACTACGAATACAAATGGAAGCGTAAGATTAACTAATTTTTTGGCTTTCAATTTTTTATGTTTTGTTCAGTTTCCAAACCCGGGCATCCATGTGATAATTTGAGTTTCTGCATTAGTTGTTCAACGTGTGTTAATGGTTTCTGTCGTTGTCCGGAGGGTCTTGAGTTGTACGGAGAGGAGTGTGTCAGTCAGATTGAGGGTATTTATTGACACCTTCAATCTTCAAAAAATAATTTGATTCTAGCCACAAAGTGTTTGGCATCCAACCAATGTCCATCAGGAGCTCAATGTGTCAAAGGAGAGTGCAAATGTAAACCAGGACTCGCGATTTCTAGATACGGATTTTGTGTTCCTATTACTTTTGGTAAGGGTTTAATCTTTATAAACTTGAAGATTTAATTTTGCATATTTTTCAGCTGAACCAGGAACTTCGTGCGCATACGGAGAAAGATGTCAGAAGGATTCTCACTGCGCCGATGGTCTCTGTACTTGCAATGAACCATTGATACTGAAAGAAAACAAATGTGTGAAATCCCCAAGAGGTTAGTATTCTTCTTCTTAACAGTAACAAGTTTTCAACTGCTTGAATGTTCTTCTACTAACCCATTAACTAACTGCATGATCCTTTAGAGAAGAGATTTGTAAGTGATGTGCATCGAAAACTTCTCCGTTTCACACCAAAGAAAAAAGCGAAGCTCGGAGAATATTGTTATCGTGACGATCACTGTGAGAGTCAAAAGCAGTGTTTGAAAAATGTATGCAAATGTGGTCGAAACTTTGTGCAATCTTCGTTTTCATGTGTTCCAAGGATGTCTGGTAAGAACAAAAATGGTTCAGGATGCTCACAACTCTTCCATTTTTAGTGGTTTCTTCACTTGCTCTACCCGGCGAGTCCTGTCGCAAAGGATTCTGTGTAGGAGGTTCTACATGTTCTAACTTCATTTGCAAATGTCCTGACGACTACTTCAAACAAGGAGACACTTGTGTTAGATATGAATCCCGAATTGGTGCTCCGTGTGGAGTGTCTACTGGATGCTCTGGAGGATCCACTTGCTCTTCATCGTTCTGTCAGTGTCAGGATCAATACGACGCAGATGTAGATGAGTGTTATCCATACGATCCACCAGTGAGATCCAGAAATATCAAAGGAATCAGTGGTAGAAAGAAAGTGAACCGAGTTGTCAGTGGTAAGTGTAAAAACTTTTATTAGGAAGAATTAAATAATTCCTTACAGCATCTGGAATCAACTGCCCCATTGGATACGATCTAGTCAACGGGATGTGTGTCAATAGTGAAACCTTATCGGTTATCCAGCTGGGTAAATCTGATGGACTCTAGAAAAAATTATTTTTCTATGTTTTAGCGGCTCCTGGAGGTGCATGTGAAGATGGAACGATATTATGCACTGGAAACTCTGTTTGTGCCAACAACGTATGCATTTGTCCTGGTGGAGAAACCGTACAAAACGGAACCTGCGTATCTATCAACACCTACTCAGAACCTGGAGAACTGTGTGATCTAACAAACACAATATGCACAGGAAACTCTCAGTGTATAGATGGAATATGCAAGTGTCCCAACAACCAAGGAGCTATTAATGGAAGATGCTCGAATATGGGAAATGTAAACTGTGGGAATATTCAGTGTGGAACCAATCAGATTTGTATCCAGGACTTGTGCCAATGTAGGCCGGTAAGATTTTCAAACTCCGTAAAGTTTCTAAAAAGATTCATTCTCAGGGCTACTACCAACAGCCTGGAAGTTGTCTAGGTGATCGGTGCAACTGTATCCAAGAAACCGGAATTTCACCTATTGATCCATGCAACACCAGACAATGTGGAATGAACCAAATGTGTATCCAAGACCGTTGCCAATGCAGAACAGGCTATTTGGTTCTAGCGGAGACCTGTGTTTCTGATAAGTGTAATTGTGTGCAACCCTCAGTCGATTCATTCGGAAGTGGCTGTCAAAATCAGTGTGGAAACAATCAAATCTGTATTCAAGACCAGTGTCAGTGCAGAGCGGTAAGTTATTTACAACAAGAGCTCGCAATCTAAATCTAACTTTCAGGGATATTATGCTCAACCAGAGACATGTATGGGAGACCGGTGTAACTGCATTGAACAGTATGTTCCAGACAATGGCAGTTGTCAAAGACAATGTGGAAATAATCAAGTCTGTATTCAAGATCAATGTCAGTGCAGAAATGTGAGTATTCTTACAAGGGAAGTCGTTTTAGAAAGGGGTTGAGAATTTGCTCATTTTTTGACAGCGGTTAGTTTTCTTAACCATTGCAAGCCCCTCTTTCCTCTGTGATATCGCCTCCTGGCAACCTCTCGTGAACACCGTTCACAACCCCCGCGCACTCTCTAGTTTTCAGTGGTGAGGTGGCCGAGTGGTAGTGGCGAGGGTTTGTAAGCTGAAGGTCTCGAGTTCGATTCCATCGTTTTGGAATTGTTTTTTGTTTTTTTTTATAGAATTGCTAGGGACCTATCTCGGGCTCCAAATAAGTTCGTGGCACGATTTTTCTAGTTTATGTCGATTCTTAAACTTTGAAAAGCAGGAACCACCAATATTTTTCAAAGTGTTTTTTTCAGAAATTTTCAAAGTTTTTGATGATCAACTCCATAAGAAATTTTCGATGAAATTTTTTTGTTTGAAATTTCTCAACTTTTTTACAGAATGTTTTTTGTGAGTTCTAATTCGTTTCTCATGCTTTTCTTGCTCTTTCTCGACTCAAAATA
>NC_013491.2:13063990-13068264 GCF_000004555.2 Caenorhabditis briggsae | reverse complement strand
TGAACTGTGAGTGATTTTGCATTGTTCTGGATCAAAAAGGGCGGTATAATTATGAGAAACGAATTAGAACTCACAAAAAAAACGTTCTGTAAAAGAGTTGAGAAATTTCAAACAAAAAAATTCATCGAAAATTTCGCATGGAGTTAAGTCAAAAACTTTGAAAACTTCGGAAAAAAACCACTTTGAAAACTATTGGTGATTCCTACTTTTCAAAGTTTAAGAATCGACAAAAACTAGAAAAATCGTGCCACTAACTTATTTGGAGCCCGAGATAGGTTCCTATGAATTCTATTCAAAAAAAAAGCAACAAACAATTTCAAAACGATGGAATCGAACTCGGGACCTTCAGCTTACAAACCCTCGCCACTACCACTCGGCCACCTCACCACTGAAAACAAGAGAGTGCGCGGGGGTTTATGTGAACTGTGTTCACGAGAGGTTGCCAGGAGGCGATATCACAGAGGAAAGAGGAGTTTGCAATGGTTAAAAATTTGGAAACATTGAGACTAAAATTTTCAGCACTTTTGGAAAAAGTGTATATACAGATTTTGACAGGAGGTTTACAAGGACGTAAACTAACCGCTGTCAAAAAATGAGCAAATTCTCAACCCCTTTCTAAAACGACTTCCCTTGTTAGTAGTATATCGTCATCACTGATGACTAATCGATTTTTAAGGGCTACGTTGCACAAACTGAATCTTGTATAGCCGATAGATGTAATTGTGTCCAACGAGTGGTTGCCCAGCCTGTACCATGTTTGGGAACTGGATGTTCCGCATCGTCTTCTCAATCTTCATCACCTTGTAAGTTCAAAATTAATAGTTTTTCCTATTCAAAATCCATATTTCAGTCTTTGGGCTACCTGGTCAAATGTGCGACTTGAGACCCAACGCGGTCCCCTGCCGAAATGAAGCATCTTGTATCAATAACTACTGTGCATGCCCCTCAAATCGAGTTATCAGTGGAACAGAATGTGTTTTCTATCTTGGTGATGCCCTTCCTGGACAAAGTTGTCAAAACTCCGGAGTCATTTGCAGAGGTGGATCATCATGTAGTCAGAGTACTTGTCAATGCGCTACCGGATTTAGCCCATCCAATGGAAGATGTGCTCCTATAGTTGAAATAAGATTCACCATGATCCCAATGACAACTGCGAGACCAGCTGTCATTATAGAACGTGAGAATAATCGAATATCTAAAACAAATTTTTAATATCCTGATTTTAGTGAATCCTGGCCAGACATGTGACCCCCAGTGTTCATTCCAACCGTGTCTACAAAGATGTTCTGGAGGATCTTCCTGTAGCAACTCTGTGTGTACCTGTCCGCCTGGTAACTTCATCAACAACAATGCTTGCACCCCGAACTTACCACAAAACGACAATTCGAACTTTACAAGAACCGCTCGACCTGGAGAAAACTGTGATAATACTATTGTCTGCATTGGAGGATCCTCGTGTCTTTTTTCGACTTGTTCTTGTGATTCTGGATACACACCAAGGTAAATGACAGACATTGATAACTAAGAATTTACAAGATAATTTCAGTCCGGATCGCTCTTCATGTATATTGATTGGTACATACAATGTGCGGTCTAGGTCCTATCCAAAATCTTTTTGCACGTTTGATTCTGAATGCACAGGCGGTTCCATTTGTGTAGGTAAACGATGTGCATGTAGAAACGATCAAGAAATGGTGAATGGTATCTGCCAACTACTCGTGAGTTATAATAAATGTTTTCAGTTGGAGTGTTCAGATTTTCAGAATCTTCCTGGATCTCGCTGCCACACCAGTTTCTGTAGCAAGGGCGCAGATTGTAGAAATGGATATTGTGTTTGTGCCAAAACAAACTATTCAAATTCGACACTTGACTGTGTTACTCCCACAGCAAATTTATTATCAGCTTTAGGTATCAATTGGAACCAAATAATCAATTCAAAAGACATTTATAGCATATCCCGGATCGAAATGCACTGGTACCACAACATGTCAGAACAACACAACTTGTGTATTTGGATACTGCGTAATTCCACAAGATGAAATAGATAAAGAAACACCGATGAAAAAATCGGAAAATGACGGAAAAAGTGAGCAGCCTTCCGCTATTCATTGAAAACTCTACTTTTTTCCAGAAAAATGTAGCAGTTATAAAGACTGCGGAAGTCAGCAGAAATGCTCTAGCTCTGGAGTCTGCGAATGCTCTTTTAATACTAACCTGGTTAATGGAGAATGTGTTGCACGACTTGCCTAATCTTACGCCTTTTTCTAAAAATCTTTTTTGTATATTTTGCATTCATGGAACTATTATAATGAAACTTCTATTTTTACTAATACTGCCTACTAACATATTTGACCTCATTCTGAATGATAAATTTATAAAATTGTACAGAGCAAGCTGCAAGAAGAACTCAACAGCCGAGAACATTAACCGAGTGTCCCAGAGATGGTTCCTGTAAACTTCCAGATTGCTTCTGTACCAGGTTCTTGTCTAATTTTTGATCATTTGAAATTTTTTAAAATTCAATTTTAGCACCGGAAAAATGCCACCAGACAACCTTGATCCAAAACAAGTCCCACAAATGGTCTTGCTCTCATTCGATGATCCAATCACTGATCGAATTATTAACACGTTGAAATCTTTGTTCAGTGGAAAAATCCGTAATCCAAATGGTTGTGCAATCAAAGGAACATTCTTCGTATCTCACCAGTGGAATAACTATGATCAGACTCTTTGGCTACACAGCAAAGGAAATGAGATTGGCGTAAACTCAATTACCAAGGAAGACTTGTCTGGTAGAACCAAGGAAAGGTGGTATAAGGAACAGAAGGGAATGCGTGAAACGTTAGCCGAGTTCAGTTATGTTGATAGGTCCCAAATTTTGGGAACACGAGCCCCAATGTTCAAAGTTGGAGGTATGTTTTATAAAAATCGTATAGTTTCATACGTATTATTTCAAGGTGATGCTCAATACGAAATGATGACTGAAAACAATTTCACATATGACAACTCTATGCTTGTGAGTGGTGCATATTGGCCGCAAACTCTTGACCATAAGTTACCATGGGATTGCACTGAAAAGTGTCCAACACAAACACACAAAGGGATCTGGGAGATCCCAATTCAAAATCTACAAGGAGATGACTCAAGATGGTATAAGACTTTGAATAGAGCTTTGAAACCAGTTGACTCTCGAGATTCCGTGAAGAAAATGCTAATGAGAAACTTCATGAACCACTATAAAACCAATCGAGCTCCATTTGTGCTAACTCTGGACACCGAGTTTTTGACGTATCTTCCTGATAATGGCGCAATTTATGCTTTGGAAGATTTTCTGAAAGACGTGAGCATATAGATTTGTAAAAAATGTATTTTACTACTTTTTCAGATTGTTCTCAAACAAGACGTGTTCATTGTCACCGGAAGCCAGATGATTGACTGGATGAGAAGTCCATATGACCTGAACAACATCAAAAACTTGAGATCTTGGCAGTGCAAATTTTTAATGAACGATCATGTCCAGCCATGTGAAGTATGGCTTTTCGATTGTTCGCTTGTGAATCCGAAAATTCATTCCAGGTACCATCTACATGCAGCTTTGATGGTAGATCACGTGGTCTACACGCTCACAGCTTCCGAATGTGCGGAGTCTGTCCAACGTCTTATCCATGGATTTCATAACTCGCATTTCTTATTATTTGGCTATTACTTATCACGATTTATTGAGTTTCGATCTCTATTTTCAGTTAACTTTTTTGTGTTTCTCACCAATAAATCTTATTTTTCGTCATTCAATACATAAAGCAATTCCGAGTTTTAATCGGTCTTTCTCAGGTACAAATCAACTTATTCAATGAGAGACGAATCAAAATTCTAAATATTTGCAAAGTAACTATTCGGTAACTCAATAGGAGAAAAAACTGTTTTGTCATATTAATGAGAGACTTCTCTAACTCAATTAAACATTTTGTAACATAAAGGCAAACTAATAATCAAAACGAGATTTTATTCACAGGAACAAATAGTAAACCTCATCTATTTAAAACAAATCTAATATATGACATACCGTAAAACCTCTAATAGAGGTGAAAATTCGATTGTTATCCAGAGAATCGCTTACAAGTTTTTGAAAAGTGTCGTTGCTAAGCCACCACTTGAGAACACATTTGCCAGTATTGGTGAGTTTTTTTAAATCTGAAATATGTTCAAAAATATCGACTCGTTTCAGAAGTGAGCCTTGACATGGAAGATGCACGTCTTCGCCAAATCCATGTATG
>NC_013491.2:13054401-13063980 GCF_000004555.2 Caenorhabditis briggsae | reverse complement strand
CAGGATATCAGCAACATTTTACTAGTTAGCCACGTTTTGATATCTTTCACAGAAAATGAGATATATAGGCTCAAAGTGGACGATCCGGGTGTCGTTCTATTAGAGGTTTTACGGTATCATAATCATATAGTTAAAATGAAATTTTCACAATCTAAAATCTAGAAAAAAACGTGATGAGAAACGGGTGATTTGAAATTCAACAGGTTCAATAATTAATCGCATCATTGCTTCGTGTCCGCCAACCAAGATTGCATTCGGTAACGAAAGGAGTCGGCGAAAAAGAGAGAAATACTGAAATCTTATGTGTTTTCAAAAATAATTGTTAGTCTAAACTCACAAGTATTGGCTGTAAGTCTTCCGGTGCTCTCTTCCCAGATCCGAAATTTCGTTGAAACTGAAACTGTGAAGGTTCAGATCAAAAGTGAAAATATCATAACTTACGACATGTACTGAATATCGTACGGATTGACGTCCCAGCTGGTGAAATGTGAGAAATCGTGCATGAGGTTTGAGCCCC
The DNA here is from genome assembly GCF_000004555.2 of Caenorhabditis briggsae. Classification (NCBI taxonomy): domain Eukaryota; kingdom Metazoa; phylum Nematoda; class Chromadorea; order Rhabditida; family Rhabditidae; genus Caenorhabditis; species Caenorhabditis briggsae. The sequence continues at coordinate 13,063,463 of NC_013491.2, read as the reverse complement.
ACTGTGAAAGACTAGCGAACATCTCCATTGATGCCTCAGATGGAGTTTTGAGACCGTATTGAGTGACGCGGGTAGACATTCCAGGATGAAATTGTCCGCTCCAGTAGACAATGTTGTTGTAAGAGGATTTTCAAAAATCGGTGGAGAAGGATACAGTTGAGCATGCATTGGATAGTTGTTCGTTTGCGGTGGGAAGAAGTAGAATGAATCCTGATATTCATAATTTCTCTGTATCATGTGGTCTTGAGGTGTCAGCTGAGTATTATTATGTTCAGTCATCTGCCGGGACACTGCTGGGGTGGGATTTTCAGCTTTTTCAAGAATTTCAGCAATGCCGTTGTAACTTTTCGGAGCAAAAGCAGTTGGAAGTCCAAGCATCGTTGGAGTAGGATGAAGTGGAACATAAATTGAATGTTTGTACTCTTGATTTTGATTAATGTTGTTTGGATTGTGGTATCCATCAATTCTCTGCATCTTCTGGTCGGGAGTAACCATTCCATGACTATGCCCTGGGTGTCGAGCTGGTTCGGTAACATTCGATAAATCAACATGATTTACGCCTTTACTATTTTGCAAAACCACACGCTCCTGAGCACGCTGACTTAGCATGGGAGAATTCTGAACAGGGCGTGGAGCACTTCCAATTAGTTCGGCGCTATTCGGCATCACAACATTCCGTGGACCACGGAGAGCAACGTCACATAAACCCAGGCGGTGGTTTGAAGCATGATCAACTGTCATCAAATGAGGCGCAGCTGGCATCGGAATGTCAGAATAGGAAGTGTCCAGTTCTTTCCACTGCGATATCTGAAAATAGGTCACATGAAAAATTATTCGCACTTTCGATGAAAATTGGTCGTGAATATCAGAAAATTTTGTTAATTGAGCTGTTCTTATCACACATATTGATTACTGGTCAGAAAGAAAAATACAAATTCACAGAGGATGGGAACCTTTCTCAGAAAATAAAAGGTAATTTTGATGAAGATAGGTTTTAACTTTAAAACGTATTCTTGGCAAACGTAATGAGAGAACAGAGTTCATGCAAAAAAATGACTTCATTCATGTTCAAAAATCGGTAAGTGATATCAAATGTTCCAAAATTTCAATGGGTTTGTTTTAAACTGTTCGACTTTTGATTTTGAAAAAGAAAATATGAATAAGTTGAGGAACTTTCTTGTGTAGTATACTTTTTTAATAGTCCATCATAACGAAACAAATTACCATTGAAGATTCAGTGTTTTCGTTGAGAACAAAGGCGGCTGGTGGGATCGGAATGGGTTGTGGTTCCATCGTGCGGAAATATTAAGAATTTACCCTGAAAGTTGTGAAATATTACTTTTTAGTAAAAATCGGAACAGAAACGAGAAAAATATGCAGAGAACTTGCGAAAAGAAAACGAGTGAACAAAAAATGACTGCGGCCGCGCGCAACGAGGGATCTCCCAATATCTGTTGTTGCATCGACACTGGCGATTAGTGTGCAATGGACTGTTATTTGCTAATTAATGTTTATTGCTAACTAGGAATAGAGAAGGGGGAGAGGAGGATGAGTTTTTTGTGTGTTGTATGGTCCGTGGTCTGTATGTTACGTATGCGGGTCGCAGTGCGGTAAAAAGAGGGGGAAAAGTGTGGGGAAAAAACAGAATAAGCGGTGAAAGAAAATATCGTTTCCAAAATTAGCAGCTTTTGGACATATTTTTGAAAAGGTTTTCAAACTTACTAGCAATACAGTTGAATTCGTTTCTCTAGTACAAAATTTAAGAAAACTCTATACAAATAAATGAAAATTAGTTAGTTTTCTAGAGAAGTTTTTCTAGAAAGTGGGAGATAGAAAGTTGTATTTTAACAGATAACAGTTTGTTCAACATTAAGAAATATTTACTCTTTCGAGAGACAGAGAAGTTTTTGAAGCCGGACATTCGTTTTAGGAATGATCGTGCATTTTAGGAATGATCGTTATGGTATCTCATAAATTATCCACTGTTCTCATGCCAATTACAGCTCAACAGTAACTCAAACTCTGTCTCAGCTTAATGTTAATCAGACTAAAAACCGAAACTGGGGTTTATTCACAGGATTAAAAACTTTATAAATTAAAAAAAAACCTTCGTAACATCAGAAGAAACCGAATTATGGAAATTATGGATTAACCATGGAACAACGAGCAGAACATGTTATTTCGTTTCGGACAACCAGCACTCCATACGATAGCTGAACGAGTCTGATAGACTGAGAGCGACGCTGAAATATTGTTTGTATTCAAAAACTAGTTTATGTTTCAAACCCACAAGTAATTGGTGAACTTTTTCCGGTGCTCTCTCGACAATTGCAACAGCAGGTCATAACTAAAAATGTGGATGTTTTAAGAAAAAGTTGAAAAATATTACAACTCACGTGAATTGAGGCAAATTGTACGGATCAACAGCATCCCAGCTCGAGGAATCTGGAAGATCACGCATGGGGTTGGAGCCTCGCTCCGAAATACTGAAATACAGGTCCACCGATGATATTTGACGACGGCGTTGTGTGACGCGGTGAGTAGTATCATAATGGTATGGGCTGATATGGTTCCCAGAACCGTTGTTGCCAACCGTGTTCAGATGGGATGGTCCATTCATCGGTGGTGTAGTATAATGCGCTGCGGGATCGTTGTAATCTTGCTGTAAAAGAGTGTTATATGGATTGTGATGTCCACGAATGATTCATACCTGGTCGGGAGCTGGATGAATGTGTCGAGCCATGTAAGCTGATTCGGAATAATTTGGTGGAATGACACTTCGTGGATTGTAGACTTCAGCGTAACGCGAAATCATGCGGTTTGGAGCAGGATGTCTCGTCAAGAAAGGATCCTGCACACGGCGTGTGGTAAATCCATTCGGTTCAAAGTTGTTTGGCATCCCGAAATTGTGTGTATCATACATTCTCCCCTCACGCGAAAAAATACGGCTCGGAACAGGCTGCCCCAAACGAGGACCATTATGAACAGGACGTGGAGAATATCCATTTCTTTCACCGGTATTAGGCATTACGTCATTCTGTGAATCATAGCGAGCAACTTCCTGCGAAGCCACAAAGTTTGGAGCATGATGGTTTGACATCCAACGGGGCGGAGCTAGCGTTTGAACTTCACTTCGAGAACTGACGCTTTCTCTAACCTGAAAACACGTTAAATAAAAAATTGATCACATTTTCGGGACAAATTAACACTACATCTAAAAGTTTTGAGTTTTTAATTAAGCTATTTTCCTATTAAAGATGTGGCTCACAAGCAGTAAGAAAAAATCACGTACTTTGTAATTTATTTATTCAGAAGTTAAATGATAGTACATAAACATGTGGTTTTGAGAAAATCTTCCATAAGGTTATCTACGGAATGAATAGGGAAATAGAAGATTGAAATGAGCAGAGAGTACACAATAGCGGAATTCATTTGAAGTATAAGACTTCACATGACTTCATAGCATTCATAATAGGTATAATGGCTGAGAAATATTTGGAAGAGTTGTGTCGAAGCTGAATGATTCATAGGGCGCCTAGCAAAATATGAAAACCAGACAAACAAGGAATTGATAGTAGACCTGGTCGAATTCCTCTTGGAAATCGAAAAAAAATGATGTCAACGGGATTTTGTTCTGATAGATTTGAGATCAGTAACTAAATTGATCGATGAGATAGTATACGATCAGATTGCAAAAATCCTTTCTGAATATTTACTAAACTTACGGAGAAAGACATTTTCAACAGAGTTACAAGGTAGACGTCTAGAAACACGGACAAATGGGTCAGTAAGAGAGACCGGACGATGGTTATTGGGAGCGGCAGAAGACCTCTTTTTAGGGAGGAGAACGAGTTAGGTAGGCAGAAATGAAGAGAGCTAGAGAGTATAATATAAACGAGAAAAAAAGGGCTAGGGTAATAGCACACTTTTTGATGATAAAGTAATTAGTAGTCAAAGGGGAATAGTGAGAGGGGTTGAGAAATTTGTAATTAGACGTCAAAGTGGAAGCGAGAAGGCGTGGTTTTTTTCTAAATAAAAAATTACTATGGACACCGCCGGAAGAAGAATTTCAGGAGATGATTTGATCTTTCTGCTGATGAGGGCGCGAGCAGCTCATTAGTGTAGGGCAGAGAGAATTTCGAGAATTTCGAGAGAAGAAAAAGTAGGATGTCCAATAAGAGCAGTACATCTAGGGAAGCACAAAAGATAAGTTGTCGAAATACTTTATCAAGCGAATGATGTTTGTTTCAAAAACAGTTTAAAAAATGGTGGCCTTTCCATTGTTACAACATTTACAGTAAACATCAATAATATTCTTGTCCAGCGCCGATGAACCTGGGGCGGAAAAATTATTTGAAGGCAAATAGCCGGTACTGAAACAAAAACAGCTACAGTTTTTACAAAGAAATTTGTGGCCTTTAATACAGAATTTCCAAATTATTTTATTCTGGCCCATTTAGGCAGTTTTTCTACTTTACAAGAAAAATCGGATGATTATTCATGAGATTCTGAAGAATTCAAGCAAAAGCAAGCAAAAATCTGAGAGAATATAGGCAAAAACAAAATAATTCTGAAGTACTGTATCAAAAGCGCACACATTTATTTGTAAAAAATCGTAAGTGTTTTCGATTAAGGAGCGGCTATGCGCCTTCATGTAAATTTTTCGCCACAAGGTTCATCCGCGCCAAACAAGAATCATTACTTACACTAAGAATTGTAAACTATTTCTTTTCAACAAAATATCTGAAAATAATTACGAAGAGAAGTCAGAAAACCGGCAGAGAAAAAACGAATGAACAAAAAAAGACTGTTGAGAAACCTCCAGATGATTTTTGTTGCGCAATCACCGGAGCATGGAGTGCAATTGAGCGCAGATACTTTTTATTGCTGTTTGGGCAAAGAAACGGGGGAGAGGAGGATGAGGTGAGTGCCTGTGTGTTCTGAATGGTACTACGTATCACCCCTCTATCAGTTCACAGTGTCGAAAAAGGAGAAATGAATAATAAAGTGTGGGGGCGAGAAAATAAAATAATCCAAATAGTGTGAAAGAAGATATCGTATCCGAAATTAGCAGCTTTCGAAATCCAATATACCAGACGTCTTCTGCGCCAGTAGTCTTCTCAAAAATGTATACGGCGTGGTAATTGTCATAAAAATGAGCTAGGTGTTTCAAGGCCACCCTTTTTTCCAGGCTAGATTACTTTCTCCGTTTTTGATTGAAAAAGGTAAAAAAATTCGCGCCTGACAACTTGGACCTAATAACTAAATTTTGAAGCATTCCTTTTCTCATTTTACTATTTTTCAACTTTTTCATTTTTTGCAGTTCGACTAGAGTACCGTACTCCTTCCTTGACTTTTCTCACGACTTGCTTAATAAAAGAGACACCGAAAAAGGCAATAGTATCACGCGATTTCCAAATTCGCTCCATTTCTCTAAATCATTGCTCGATTTGAACTTGTTATACCCATTCATCCGATTTTTCGATGCTCAGCACATAAACATGAAATTTCATGAAAACTAATTTTTAGCATATCATCACTTCTCCATTTTGAAGGTTCCCTATTAGCTAGAAACCCCGAGACAGCATGAACATGAAGCGTTTGGTATTCCATGGCTACACACCACACACCATTTTAGGAGTCATCTGTTGTGAGAAGTTATTTACGTAAATGTCCAAGACAGACGCATGGACAGACAGAAAAGTTTCCATAGTAAGAAATAGATTTCTTCGAGTCGTTTTGAAACATACTAGCAATACGGCCGAGTTCGTTTCTCATAGTCTGAGTCAAATCTATATACAACTCAAATTAACACAAACTCGGTCACAACCACTTTTCGTGACATTTCTCGATAGGAAATTCCGGACACGTCATTTCGGTCAAAAACAAAAGTGGTACGACGCAATAAAACATTGCAGCATAAAACTGTTACGAGAGAAGACAAGCAAAATGAAACTGGATGCATTGGAACTTTCAAAAGATAAAATTGAGAGGAGCAGAACAGATCAGAATAGAACTCTATCAGTTTGAAACGAGGGATTATTTGAACTTCGAATTTATTGGAATTTTGATTGTTTCTGACCACGCTGTTCCATAGTTCAATTGTTTTGTTTTGCAACTGCAATCCGGTCGTACACCCTAACCAGAAATCCAAATTGATAGTAGACTTGAATTTATAATGAAAGTGGATAGCTCCTGCTTTTGACCACATAAAGTAGCTAAGAGTTACTTCTTTCACTGTATGCCTCCTTCTCGCTTTCTCGTGTTTTTCGTACTGTTTGCTTTTCATTACTCCATTCCGTTGTCTATGGCTAACGCATTTGCAGGAGGAAAACGTCTCTCCGTCTCTCCCTCTCTCCTTCATTTTTTGTGACATTGACATTCGAAAACCAGCGTTCCTCTCACTGTTCCCTTGCTACCTATCCATTTATCTCTTCCCATTGCACTCTTTCCCATAGAGAGAGATTACCCTTATTCGCCAGAATGATGCAAAAAAAAGTTCAAATATTGAAATTTCAATTTTCAGATGTCTTCGAAACTGGGGATTCTTGAAACCACGGACTCAAATCCTTCCGAAAAACCAATGGACTTCAAAACCTGTCAATCCGAGATCCGAAAATTGTTCGAAGAGGCCGGTGAGTAACTTTCGAGTTAGCTGGAGATTTTTGGGTATCTTTTCGTAAAGAAAACTTTTCCCGTTTTCAGTTCCGGATATGAATTCGAAACAAAAGGATGACTTGGATTTCTTCTTCTGTCGTCTGATGGAGCACAAATCTAGTAAGTACTAAACACTTTATGAGCCAATAAGACACCCATAATTTACAGGTTTCCTCGACACCATTTCCAAACGACTTCTGGATTATGAAAAAGATGAGAAAAAGAAGTGTGAACAAGAAATCCTCAATATCAACTACAATGCCGACTTGTTTGTAAGCCGTTTGGACACATCTGCAAGCACGTTGAATGCTGTGAAAGCCGTTGAGCAGTTTGTCATCGTTCGTTGTACCTACAAGCTGGACGAATATCTAGAGCGCCATAAAAATAAGGTGATCAAGCTCAACGAGGGAAGAATCAAAATCAAACAAGAGTCAACCCGCCAAAATTTGGACATGGAGATGGAGAAATTGGAGAAACAATTTCAACTGAAAATGGCCATGATCGAAAATGAGAAGAAAGAGGCGCTGGCAGCTCTTAACGTCTAGTTGCACATTTCAAGTATTTTGTTCTGTGAAAATTTGTTTACAGGAGAACCTCAACACCTTGCAAACCCAGATTTTGATGGAAATTTTCGGGATAGGTTAAGAATAGTCTTCAACTTCTAACTCAACTCCCGGAACGATCGAGAAAATATATTTCATTGTGTTATATTCAAAACTGACTGAAATTTCATATTTTTCAGACATTGTCTCAAAAGCAGTTTTTTTTTTGAGATTTATTCGGAAATTGAAAAAATTGAGATAATGTCTGAAATACGAAGTTGCATTCAATTTCAGGTATAACAAAACAAATGTCAGGTTCTAAAACGTCCTAGCAATTGGGAAAATCGTTTTTAAAAGTCGCTATTTTTCACTGAAACGCGGTTTTCGGTATTGAAACTGAAAAAAAAAACTTGACTGGAATTGGCAAGCGGATTTTACAATTTTCATAAGTGACTAGATAGGCTATTCCTAACCTACCCTAAAACTTCCATCGAAATTTAGATTTACAAGGTGTTGAGGTTCCCTTGTTCCCTTGTTATACTATTCGAAGTTTTTCTTATCAGAATAAAAACTTTCTGTTGATTCTGTTAGTATCGTATAATTCAACAAATCTGCCAGTTTCTGTTTACAGCTGCTTAGAGATTTTAGGGTATGCTTTGTATTTCACTGAGCGCAGTCCCAGGACTGATCATAAATGTGGAAATGTAGCATTTCACACGGTTTTCCTAGAGTACCAGGGATTAGTTGAAACTATAATTAATTGGTTCTCTACAGTACCAATTACCTTTCTACAGTACTCAAAAGTTTGTCTGCAGTACCCCAAGGCGTTTCCACCCAATCCCGTCATTTCTCCGTCCGGCGCCACCCCCGTTAGTTTTTTTGTTTGTCCATTTTCCCATCGGCGCGGTTTCTATCATTCTCCCGCTCTTATGCGTGTGTGCCCCTCTGTACCAATGTATGCAGCCTTCTGGGCCCTCTAGTTGCCCCTCTTTTACTTCCGAATGTTCTACAGGCGCCCACATATGCGTATGTCTCTATTTCCTCCTATCATCAGACGACCAAGACTGTCAAGACGTACTTTCTGCCTCTCTTTCCTCAGTTGTGTGTGGCAGATTTTGTGCATTGTTTCTTTCGGTTCTATGTCTTTGATGGATTTTTGATCAGTCGCAAGTTCAGAAGTGCTTCAGAGAAGCGAAATATTAGCTTTCCATCTTTGCACAACAGGATTTTTTAACGAAATGTAATTTTCCCATACCCCAACGCTATTGCCAACTGCCTTGCGCAATTCTTTAGTATCGCCGCTTATGGCACTGCCTTCTTTCAAATCGTGCTAGACACCCCTCTGACTCGTTCTCTTTTCGGTTTTTGAGATCAACTGGTGCCAGCCGCAGTTTCTTTCTGCGGCCGCGTTTTCCATACTTGTCAAATTCCGGGCCGACCCGGTGACCCGGCCCGGTCGGCCCGGGTAGCTAATTTTTTGAAAATTTTTGAGAAAAATGTATTGAATTCCACCTCAAGCACAACTCGCTGGGATGATTCGCCCTTGTAAAAGAATCGAAACGTCAGAATTTAAGGCTAATAACTTCGGAGGCAAATGCTCGACAATCTTGAAATGAGAAAAAAAAGGATCAGCTTGATTTGAAAGCCAATTTGCAGTAGTTTCAAAAACAAAAATTAGGTCCATTTTTTTATTTGACAGGTTTGAACAGTATTCAAATGAGGTACGAACTCAATTTGTATTTTAGAAGTTTGAATTATTGATTCCAACCGAAAAATTATTCTGATACAAAAAATCGGAACTGTGGAAGAGAAACGCCGGTTCCACAACAACAACTACCGTAACCTAAAAATATGTTTATTTTC
>NC_013491.2:13046770-13053731 GCF_000004555.2 Caenorhabditis briggsae | reverse complement strand
CAAAATTCCCGAAAAAAAGCTTATTTTGTACCCTGAATTTTGGGTTTTGTACCCCTTTGTACCCCCGAATTGTTGTACCCTCCAAATTATGTGCCGAATTTAGAGAAATTTGGATGAAAAATGCGAAAGTTTTTACAAAACTTCACAATCTGGAAATTTTATAATCTGACCCGGGCCGGCAGGACCGGATCGACCCGCCGGGCAGTACCAAGGATGGCGTTTTCCTTTCTTGAAGTTCTAGCAAAGCCCGCATAACTTTTGGGTAGACAGAATCACCTGTCCAGCCCATTTACTGTTTTCTACATGCTGTGTTTTGCAATGTACAAGCATCACGAAAGGGAAACTATTTCGAAAACAACCAGACGAAAAATATTGAGGTGGCTAGGCAGCCGTGACCTACTAATTTGAAAAAAAAATGAGAAAGCCATAGCTTTCGATTTGGCAGACACCAACATAAGGCCTTTGTTTTGTGGCGTTGTCTGGAAATATAGATATACTTTCTTAAGAGGCGGTTATCTGGACAACCAACAATTTGTTTTCAAGTTTACTCGAATTTTTATCTTCTATATTTTCCTTCTTTTTTTTTTTGGAAGAGAATGGTAAAGAAGAAAAAAAAAGAAAGAAAAAAAAGGAAAAAAGAAAAAAATGAGGGAAAGGAAAAAAGAAGGAAAGAAACATGACAAATATCGTTTCATTTTTGTTTTGACTCTCTTTTCCACAGCCTGGATTTCTGAATCCTTCTTTTTGATTCTGAGCATCTTTCCGTTCAACTCTGGTGCAAATGCGCCAAATTTAGACCTTCACTTACGCATTGACGCTTTTTCATACTCTATCCCAACAACGTCGGTCGGTTACAAAAAAAGGTTTTCGCTGTGTTCAATGACGCGTCAGTCGGTCAGATGACTGAATAGTCCATCATGAATCCTCCATCCTTATGACTTTGGTGTCCACAGAATCTAAGAATTTTTCAAGACATAATTTGCAGAACACCAACATGTTGTGGCAGTTAGATTCTGAAATATACTATATTCGTAATCCTTTTCCGCTTTTCTCATTTAGTACACTTCTTCTATTCATTTAAATTTCTCTGAATACCTCACTGACGTTCCACATTATCTTTCCACTATTATAGTGGACGACGTCACTTCTCGATATCCACCTCATTTCGTTTTGTTGTAGTTAGCTTAGCACCAAGACGTTCACCAAGTCTAATTGGTTCTCTATTCTTTTCTGATTTCGTACACTCTTCCAGGTGGATTGTTCTGTTTATCTTCCCGAAGCTTTGAAAACCTAGTCTCTTGTATTTTCTCTTACCTTATTACCAGCCTACAAACTCGTACGATTGGAGAAAAACACTTATTCTTTCTGCCGTCATTTTGAGGCGGCTGTGATAGTCCTTGGAGCTGTCTCCATTCAATGCAAAATGTTTTCTTTCGGATCTCAAGGCTACATAGACGAACTTCTGATTTTCTGCTTGATTTAAGACAACTTGCAAAAATTAACTACAGACGTATCCCCCGACAAACGTCTTGTCAAGGCTTATCCAACACGGTAATTGGTAGAAAAATAGCTGGGTGTCTCGAGGCCGCCCATTTTTCCTGGCAAGATTACTATTTATTTTCTGATTAAAAGTTATGAAAAAAATTCGCACCTGACAACTCGGACTTAGCAACTACATTTTGAAGTATTTCTTTTCTCACTCTACTCTTTCTAACCTATTATTTTTTGTAATTTCCCAGAAATACCGTACCCCTTCCTTGCCCTTTCTCACGACTCGCTTAATGAAAAAGACACGAAAAAAAACATTGGTCTGACGCAATTTTCGAATTTCTTTGAACCATTACGCCATTGGAACTTTTTATTGCCTTTTCATTTTTGGTTGTTCTCCTCATTTCTCTCTTTCAAAGAAATAGGTTTGAGAGCTTTGAAGGTTCATGGACCAATAGAACCGAAAAATGAAATTCGTTAGCTTTACAAAATGTCATGAATTTTTTGAAAGAAAATCTGAAGTTTGTTAGATTTTGAGTTTCATAACAACAGCATGAAACATGAAGAGCAGTATTCCATTGCTACATATTTCTCACTACTGCAGAAGTCACATGTTCCTTTCAGTTGTTCAAGTAAATGTCCTAGACAGACACACAGATTTACAGAAAAGTTTACGTAATATTATGACATAGACTTTGTTTTTTACTATAGGTATCGCTCATTTTAAACATATTTTTAGAGTTTCAACTTTTTTTCTCTTTATTAAATTCTGATTCTAACTGATCTAGTTGTTTTTTAGTTTGCAAGTGGAAAAAAAATGAAATTTCAAAGTTTTTTAGTGCTTCTTAAAATTGTTCGCAATAAGGTCGTTTAGACGTCACTATTCGGTCAGCTCTATCAGATATAATGAGAAAACTTTGACGTCAGAGACAAGGAGTACATTCTAACTCCAAATTCGGTAGCTCTTCATTTGTATCAATCTTTCGAGCAGAAAGACGTTTTTCATTTCCCCTCGTGCAGTTTCCGTCTGATTGGTTTTCACCTTTTTTCTCTTTCCAAACAACGTAATTGATATGTACCATGTGCTCTCTCATTTTCATAACCCTCAATATTCTCTAATTTCCATCTCACCTTTGTCTTTCTCTTAACATTTGCCCATTTCTATGTTGTTGAAAAATTTCTTCTATTTAGCTCCCACCTTTTTCTGCTCATCTTTTTTCTTAGACCATATTCATAAACACTTACTTAGGTAAATCATTCAATTTCAAAAAAATCAACTGAAAAACTTGAAAATTGAAGGTAAATTTTTTTATTTTTTCGTAAATACTCCTTTTCCTGTGAACTAATTTAGTTTGATGTTTACCCCCACTTTCTGGAAAGTTCACATCAAAAAAGTTATGTATTGTTAGAATCATACATGTGAATGGCCGGGCCGGGACGGGCCGGCCCGCTTGCCTCAAAACCCTCGGCCCGGCCCGCCTAGGACAACTTTTCAAAAATTTTACTTTTCAAATATGCAAAAATATTTGTAATAGCACAAATATTAATCCAAATGCATAAAACCATCCGAAAAAGTGATTTCAATTGAATTTTTAGCAAAAAATCGAACTTCATTAACCCAAGGATGAAATTTTTTTTCCTAATTTCAACCTCAAAACAGTTTTTTTGGCAGAATTGGCCTCTAGTGTGGATTTTCATCTATTAAGAAGAAAAGCCATCTTGAAAAATGCTGATTCGCTCTAAAATCTCGAAATTTTCAAAAAGCGGGCCGTCCCGCGGGCCGACCATGTTAAGTTTTATCCGGCCCGACCCGGCCCACTTTTAGAAAAATCTCACCCCGGCCATGGCCCGGCCAGGCGCGGTCCGCTTCGGCCCGCGGGCTGACCATCTTTTCCACAAGTATGGTTAGAATAGTATTATAAAACAATATTGTCTAACTGCAATCCCAAATTTTGTTTCTGTTCCACTCAAAAACTATGAATTTTTAAACGAATGGCATGAAAGGATGGAGCTAAAAGGTAACAGCATTTTGTCGAAAAATTAGAATTTTTCGGTTTACAGTAGTTGAGAAATTTTAGTTCACAAAGCCGTTCGCCTATCTCAAAAACAGGTAAATTACTTTTAAAAAAGGGAACAGGATTTTCAGTACTTTTTCACTCTTCTATTTACTTTTTGGTGAATAATTCAGATGATTTTTTGAGAGTTAATAATTTACTTAGGTAAATTTTCATGAATAAAGTCTCTGGCTTCTTATAAGCGATATTTTTTTTATCAATTCACAATGTTTCAGATGAGCAGCAGCAACAGCAGCGTCAACACCAAGCTCGATTTCGACAAATCGGACCCAAAGCCGGCAAGCGTCTATTTGGGATCTCTCAAGGAGTTCTTCAAGGAGACTGGTAAGCTTGAGAAGTCGATTACAACTTTTTAGCAGAATTTTACAGCTCCAAACGCCACCGTTGAGCAAAAGAATCGGCTCAACAATCTTCTTCTCTCAATGATTCAAATGAATCTTGGTTTGTTTCAAACACGGAAAACTTAATTCGTTTCTAAACTTTAGATGTCTTCAAAAACCAACGCGAGGCCACCTTCAGAAAAGTTGAAAATATGAAGGTTGCGGTGAAGAAGATGAAGGAGAAAACCGAAGAAATCAAGAAGGAGATTCTCCAAGGCCCAACTGAGTGAATCGACAAAGAGCTCAGTGTGCTGATCGAAAAACGGCATGATCTCCAGGACCTGATCAGCGATATGAGCGCCGCATGCAGCGCGTTGGATCAGAAGATGAGAAATGAAATGGTGCAGCATCAGGAGGATATGGAGAAGAAAGAAAAAGCGCATCGCGCCGAAATTATAGAAATGTCGGCCAAGATCTGCGAGCTACAAGAGAAACTAAGTTCCTAACCGATTATTTCAATTTATTTTTTAATTCTTTTTTATTGGTGAAATACAAAAAATGCTTTGATAATTCATTCTGCTCTGTGTACATTCGTGGTTTGAAACCTGATAATATTATCTTTTTCTTTTCTTGATGGTTTTTATTTACCTTTTGTTTTGTGCTCTATAATGATCTCAAGAATTCAAGTGCAAATTCAAATGGACATGCTACAAATGACTGGTTTTCATAGGAATGTGGAAGAATTGTTCCAAGAAGCAGGTGAGTAAACTCCAGTTTATACTTTGATGAAAAAACAAAACAATTTCAGCACCAGACATGACACCGGATAAAGCAAAAATTCTGGAACGAATTGTGAGAAGCATCACAAAAGCCACCAACTGTAAGTCATTATAAATTATTGAATAAAAATCAGTCCTTAATTTCAGACTACAGCAATCCGTCAGTCCACAAGGAGCTAATTAATTTGGAGAAAACTGCTGAGAAGGAGTTTAGCGAAAAAAAATCTGCAATTGGTGGGCAATTGCTTGAATTCATGAGCAATAAAAGTACCTCGGAAATCCTCGATCATTCAAAACTCTTCAACCTTCACGCCGACTGCATTTTCTTGACGGAGCAGTTGAAAGAAGCGAAGCATCTCAAAACCACTGCTGAATTTGAATATCTACAGCAAGATGCATTGATAGCGCATCAAAAAGAGATGAACATTTTGAAGCACAAAAAAGAGTTCAGTTTGCAATCGGAAATCTTGGAAATGTTGGAAAACGCTCATCTTGATAGAACTTCAGAGGTTAGTTTGCAAAATAACCCTTTCCAGTTAGTTTAACATGTTTCGCTATTCCTGACAGCAACTGATAGAAGTAACGTCTAAGTGTGGGAAACCTAAAAAATTTCAGAGTCGTAGTCGGGATTCATTCGAACAAAAATATTAAAAAACCACACAGGTTACCATTACATTTACCCAATTTCCAGATGTTCGAAGAATCGCATGGTCCAACTCAGACGATCAGTGGACCGATGTCGTTGGCCCAACACCTCAAAGAAATCGAGGAACTTTTTCATGAAGCCGGTAAGCATCTGAACTTAATATATGTTCAAAACTAAATTAAATTCAGCTCCACTCATGACCAATGAGCAGCTCGAGCAACTTTCCAATATTCAAAAAAGCCTTGTCCAAGGCACGATAAGTAAGTTCAACAGTGCCCAAACAGTTTTCATATCTTATAAATTCCAGTGAGCATTTCGGAGGCGAACGTTCAGCAAGAGAAGACAATTGACGACATTCAAAAAAACAAAAGAACGATTGTCATGCAGCTGATGAAAGAAACTGCAGAGCTCCTGTCTAGACGGAAACCTCGAAACGGATCGCAACGGATTCAATTGGATATCAGTAAAGTTAAGCTTGAACTACTGGAACTGGAAGACAATAAGCAGTACGCCGACGAGCAATATGTCCGCACGTCCTGCGGAAAAAAGTTGGACAGCTACATTCATATGATTGCTGTGTCAACGGCAGAAATTAAGGACAGAGCTGCTGACTCCAGCCGGCGAGTCGATGGTACTCTCAGGAAACTCAACAAAATCGAATTGTGATCAATCTTGTTGGATCGTTTAACTTTTTTTGAATTGACTTATCATCTGCTTTCCATATAAACAATTTAATGTTTTGCACATTATTTTTAACTTTTTTCTATCATTGTTAGAACTCCAAAAACTAGCATATCTTTGCTTTTTTCGTCGGCTCTGTTCTTTTTTCTTCTTAACTACTTTCTCCTTTTTCTGTCTGTTGTCTATTTCTCTATTTTTCGGCGCACCTCAATTTTCGCTTTCAGAGAATTGGAATCATCAGCATCAAGTACAAAAATTCTGGAAATCTAGTTGTCTCAGGTTTGAAAATTTTTGATTTTTCATATTTCGAATCAATTTTCAATCAAAAGTACAAAAGAAAATTGCTTTTTTCCCACCAAGAAAATGATTGGACTACGTTGCAATTTCGATTGAGGCTTGTAATTTTGCTCCAAAATTTCTGACCCGAGCTGAATGTAAGATTGGTTATATCAATAATAAGTGCCAAACATTTGAAAATCTAATTTGTCTCAGGTATTTGGATTTTTGATATTCCATGCTCTGCACCATAGAACCAATGCCTCATCAAAAGTACACAACGAAATTGCATTTTAGCTCCAAGAAAGTGATTAATCGTTTCTATATTGCAATTTTTATTGAGTCACGTACTTTTGTTTTCAAATTTGTGAAATGAGCTAAGATTGTTTCTGAAAACAAAAATGATCTGGCAACAAATTGTATTGTCCCTTTGAAATTATTCAGTGGGTTCAGAGTGTTTAAATTTTTCAAATCCTTTCAGAGTTTTTATGATGTTTCTCAAAACAATAATTAAAGGGGGCGTCCGCTAATTCCAAAATTTCTGAAGGGTTCTGCCTCAAGGGTTCTGCCTCTTGTCAAACTCCCTAATCTGCACACTCTACGTTAATTTTTTTTGACATGTTTTTGACATATATCTTGACAACGACTGATTTTCGCACTATCCTCCAAGACAGTTTCCTTCCCGACCCAAAATTC
>NC_013491.2:12943049-13046714 GCF_000004555.2 Caenorhabditis briggsae | reverse complement strand
CGATTTTTTTCTTCAACACATTTTGCAATTGTTAATAAAAAATCTATTGAAAATGTTTTATTGGTGTTTCTCTTATTGGTTTTCATCCCAACTGAACATATTTTTCTATGCATTTTTTTACATGTTTCATCAGATTCAGACTGTTTCAGATGTCAAACGACGACGATGAACCATTTGAGAATCTGATGAAAGAGATCGACAAGCTGTTTGAAGAGGCAGGTGAGTATTCGAGATATATGCTGGAATTCGAGCAGTTCTCTGAATTTCCAATTCATTCAAAAAACTTTAACTCTGAAATTCAATAAGTGAATGGAATGCAGCTCCAAAAATGAACGAGAATCAACAGGAAAAGCTGAAATCTGTCCAACGCAGCATTTTGAAAGTCTCAATTGGTTAGTTTTCCAAAACATACGTTTTCCTATTTGAATTTATTTTTCAGATGAAAATCGAAAACTTCAAAAGGAAGCAGACAAAGAAATTGCAACCGCCGCCACCCGCCAAGATGCAGTGTTTAATGAGGAAATGGAAGAAATTGAGAAATTTCTCAGCGATATCAGAAACGCTGATAAACTGCAACTTGTGGAGCTCAAACTTGATCAGATGCATCTACGTCGCCGACATGCTGTTGCAACAAAACTCTTGAATGAGGCAATCGTGAAGAGAGCAAAGATGTCATTAATCAACGAGAGGCTAATCAAAAGAAAACAAGAAAAAGAAGATATTGCAAAATTGGAGAGGGATCTTCTGGAACACAGACTCCAGACAAGAATTACTTTGAAATTGAAACTCTAATAAAATTTTTGTTGTGCTACCTAATAAACTGTTGTTGTGTTAACAAACTTTTCTCGTTTTTTCGAGGCGAGAGATTTTTGCGTGACAGTACTGGGTGTTTCGCTTTCTAGAACTTTTTCCTTTAGGGTCCCACTTTTCAGTCCCCGCACAAGAGTTTTATAATATTTATCTGAAAATAGTTATAATTTCTATCAAGTTTGAAATAACTTTCAATTCTCTTGTCACCTGAAATTCTATCTATTAGGTTGGCTAAAAAATAATGAGTGGCGTGTTTGTCGGAACGTATTTCTCTATCCGGAGAACATTTTTACTCCCCCTTTTTTCTATTCAAAAGAGCGTTTTTTTGCGCATCGTTTGATATATAGTCTCAGTTTGCCATTCTGTTTTTTTCAATTGGGAATCCCGTTTAGAAAACGTCGTTACAAAAAATGCGCTCCCTCCTCGCAATTATCAGAAGTATCCTTCTTTTCTCGAAGAATATCGCCTTTCTCGATTCTTATGTTATGTCGAGTGATAAAGTGATTCAATACGATAATACTACTAAGAATAGACAGCGGTTGTCCCTCGGAGAACCAGCCAAAACAACTCGAAATGAGAGATTAATGAAAAGAAAGTAATGCTATGTGTATGGTGGAAGAGCAAGGGTTTTGTATGTTTTGAAGTTCTGGAAAAAGGTCTAACAGCCACTACTGAACTATATCAATGATATTTGGGTCAAATGCAGCAAGCGTTGAGACTTCAAGGTGTGAATACACCAACGACAAAATTCCTTCATGATAATGCTCGGCCGCATGTGTCAAAAGTCACTCAGCAGAAAATCGAGGAAATGGGCTGGGAAGTTTGTAATATCCAGTACAGTTCCTATTCTGATCGTCTCTCTATCCTCAATATGTTCTCCATTCGACATCGTAGGCTAAAAGCTCAACTAATTCTTCTCTATAAATTTTTAAATGGCTCCGCCTACTTTCCTAACCTAAATGCACATGTCAAATACTCCTCCTCCCCTCGTCGCCCTATGAACTTAATTATTGTTCAGCCCTACTCCTCTGACTATTTTTCTTCAATTGTTCCCCTGTGGAACGCCATCACTTCCCAAGTTACCCGATTTCTCCTACCTTCCGAGTTTGAATCCTTAATTGCTTCCAGTATTACCCGTTATTGATATATTTGCTCCCTATTTTTCTTTTTCTACCGGTTACATCTTTCCTGTGTCAAATATCTAAATTATCCCGTTTCCCTTCCCCTACTCACTAGGAAAGGTGTAAACTGGGGTATGGGACTTTGATATGAGGCCTATATCATTCGAAAGCTGAGAATGAGACATTTTCACATATATATTCAAAATTTTGCTGCCCACATTCCAGATCCGAAAAAATCGAATTTGAAATTTGGCTGAAATTCGAATATTTTGAGGGCCAGATCTCCCCCTTTCTTATATGCATTGTGGAACTAGTTGAAAGCAGCGACTGGTGGTGTAGCGGCGAAGAGGGAGAACGGTAACTGACTAGGGTTGGGTTCGATTCCTTTCTCCTTTGTTTGTTTTTGTTTTTGTTTTCGGTCTTTGTGGAAATCTTCAAAATGTTCCGAACACATTTTTCAAAAAAAATTTCATTTTGATACTGAAAAATTGTACTTTCTTAAATGTTTTAAGTAATATCTAGTTTTTGACTACTTCGTTAATCAACACTAAACACTTTCACACAGCTTTTGTTTGTCAAAGTTCATAAGGATGGTTCGTTTTAAGAGCCACACATCAATCAGACATGATTTGTGTCTATGATTTCTCAAATTTTGAGTGTTACTGGGCGATCATCGTAGTACTACGGTTTGTTGAAAATCAGAAAAAGAATCAAAATGTCTTGATCCCGAGAAGAAAATAGGTTATCAAATTTTGTAAAAACCTAATTTGCTTGTTCTTTTTCGTTTAATACCTTTTCAGCCGAAAAAAAAACTTACAAAAATTTTCAAAAAAAAAAGTCAAGGGGGTACCCCATGGAACTTTTTTTCAAAGTTTTTTTCTGAAAAAAAACGCTTAAACTTGGTCACATTGTACAGAAACTTCTAAATTTGCGATCACAATCAAAAAAACATCCAAAATCTTTTGTAAACCATAACTTTGTATTCTCAAAAGTCAAAAAGTGGTTTGAAAAAATGACTCAAAAATAGTTTTCAAAAGCATGTAACCACAATTTCAAACAGTTTCAGAGAACACAGTATGATCCTGTAAGTTTATCATGTTTTTTCAAAAAAAAAATTTTTTTGGAAAAAAGTCATCATGGGGTCCCCCCTTTGCTTTTTCAAAAATGAGATTTCAAACTCGATTTTCTTGAATATGGTAAGTCCGCAGCAAAATCGAATTACATTTTTGAAAATGTCTCATTTTCAGCTTTCGAATGATATAGGTCTCATAACGAAGTCCCATACCCCACACACAACCTTCCCTAGTCAGATCGGCCTCGTGAGGGGCATTTTTTTCTGAGTCTTTCATGTCTTGCCCTCTAATGTTTTATTAGACCTAATCAATAAACAAATTAAATTGAAAAAAAGTTCTCCCTCATCCGCCAAAAGCTTTTGAGTTAATCTTGTCTACTTCCTTTTTTATGAAAAATTCAATTGATCATAAAAACAACCATTATTTTTTAGCCAACCTAATAGAAATGAAAATTTTTCCACTTCTTGCTAAAAACAGTGTTATATTATATTGGTGCAGTGCTAAATAACAGTAACCGTAAACATTCTAACACAAGGACACCCAAATCGTCTTCTCTGAACCCATATATCTCATTTCCTGTGAAAAAAAATCGAAATACAGTCGACTGGAAAAATATTCTTGACATCATGGTTTTTTTTGAATATGTTTCTTTTCATACTTGCAACGGACCAACTCGTATTTTTTTTTATCCGAATTTCGGGAAAACCAGTTTCTGTACGAACCTCCGTTCCGCGGGCCGGGCCTGCTCGACATCGACCTGGAACGTAATTTTACAACTATGTTACTTTTCTTTTATCACTTTATCCTAATTTATGACTTCTGACACGTCCAGATAACTATAATAAACAGACGACACGTCATAAATCATTTTGGAGCGCAGGCCGGCCATCCATGGTCCCTTCCTCCTGATTCTTTTATGCTGCCGCTGGAGAGGTATTCAATTACACGACTGCTCATAAAAAAACGGCTTGTAAAAACTTAAGGAACCGCCTCTTCCAGAGATGACTTCTGTTTCTGGCTGTCTAGCTTCTAGGAATTGCTAGTGTTTCTGATTTTTTTTTCCAACCAGCCTGTTTGCCGCGCCGCCGGCAATTCAAACAGTTGGCTGGTACGCCTTCGGCGCGACTAAATCTATATCTTTTACTGTTCGTCGCTTCGCTCCTCTGTCTTACCCAAAGGTTCACGTAAATTTATATTTTATTTGAACTTTTTCAACGTGCTCGGACAAACCAAGAAAGAGACACGCAACTTCATTTATTTATATAAGAATGATTTCCACATATTTTCAGAATGAGCGAAAATCCTCCCAACCCGATTTACGACAAAGACAAGCATCCATTTAATTACATGCTGGAACAGATGACTTTCATTTTCAAAGATGCCGGTAAGTGTTCTCTATATGCATTTTCGCTTTTTGTACTGAAAACATTATTTTCAGGAAAGCCGACTGAGGAACAGCTTGCGGTTTTTGTCCGTTGTGTGGAAAATGTGCACACTGCAAAAACACGTAAGTAGTGATTCAAGTGAAAATTTGAAAATTACCAAATATTTTTCAGATTATGAGAATGGAGAACTCGACCGCAGCGTTGAAAGGAGAAAACTCAACACAAGAGAGAACGTGGCAGCTCTGGCAGAATGTGAAAAGAAAACTGAATGGCTTGTGGATATCGTCACTCCAGAAGAACATCGTGAAATTTGTAAAATTCGACTGGAAACCGTTTGGATAGGTCGCGAAAATGAAGACCTGAAAAGAAACTTAAAATATCAGTTTTTGCTGTTTCAAAAGAAAGAGTTGGAGCATATTGAAGAATTTGGAAACAAAATGACCGATCATCATCTTGAATGCTTGAAAATGAAAATGCCTATTGATATGTTGGCTCTCTCACTGGTTAACGACAAGGAATAAGCGAACATAATATTGATATTTCGTACCCGTTTTCAAAATCTATTCAAAAAGCCTCTAAAGTACTGAAATTTCAGTTTCAGTACCAAAAAATACATAGTTGCGAAATCTCGGGCCGGCCCGGGGTTTGTACAGACGCTGATTTTTTTATTATTTTTTTTCGAAATTTTCGAACCATTTTTCAAAAATTTGAACAAAAACGACCTATTTCTGACTACTTTCTACTTTCTTGAAGAATGTAACTTTTTTTAATTCAAAAAAATTACCCAATTTTTCATTAGAAATTTTTCAACTGTAGTAGGCGGCCCGGCCCGGTCTTTTGCAACTATGAAAAAATAACTTTTCTGTAGAAAATCGGCAGTTTTCAAATTAGATTTTCTCCACTCCTGGAAGGTTTTATGACTTGAAACCTTCTGTGTTATTATCAAAGTTACCGTATTTGCTCTAATAGGAGACCACCTCTAATAGAAGCCCACCCCGCGAGGTGCTTCAAAAAATAAAAGCCCATGGGCTTCTATTAGAGTAAATATGGTAATTCAAAATTCCAGAACTTTCAGAACTTCAGAACTTGACAATTTCTTAGTTTCTGAATTTTCTGGTTTCTAAATTTCGGAATTTCAGATTTTTAGAATTTAAAATTTTTTCCCAAAACTTCAGAATTCCTGAATTTTGATTTTGAGATCATGGAATCTCAGACATCCATAAATTCGGAATTTTAGAATTTAGAATTTCAGAATGAAAATTTCGAATTCTCCAAAACACTGAATTTCAGATGTCTTATTTTCTGAATTGTCAAATTTCTGAATTTAAAAAAAAGTTTAAAAATAAATCATTGAAAAGAGAAGCCCACCCTCTGATTGACGCCCACCTCTAATAGAAGCCCACCCTGAGAAGGACGTTGAAATATAGAAACCCATGTGCTTTGATTAGAAGGGATATTGTATGTGGAGTTTCATACTTTTACATGTTTTTTTGAAAAAAAAGTTTAAACTGGGAAGCTTGCGCCCACCCAAAGTGTTGCCAAGTTTTGAAATTTTCCATAATTTTCCCGGAGTTTTTTTTCATGGAAATCAAGTGAAATAAAAATCCCACATAATTTTAAATATACCGAAAAAAATTTCAAGTCCTAAGACCTCCTAAAAGTGGAGAAAATCCAATTGGAAAATTGCCCATTTTCTACTGAAATTTTAGCAAATTCGAGAATTCTTAAGCAGGTTTGAAAACAGTTTTATAGGTATTAAAAGACACTTTTCTCTGCTGTATAGGTGATTCGTCCACTTGTAAGCATTATTTTTTCCCCGCCGCCACCCAACAGATTCGTCTTATTATTTCTTGTTTTCCTTTAATATAACATAAAAATTTTTTCAGTAGCCCTTGGACCTTGATATTTTTATTTTCGTCGTCTTCTTTGTATCCCCCTTCTTCTACCTTATGTAATTCCTTTTTCATGTGACCTTTTTCAAGCTGAGTTTATTCAGTTTTTTATTCCAAAATGGATAATTACAATAATTATTTTTATTAAATTACAATAATTATTTTTGTTTATATTTCTGAATAAATAATTTGTATATCTAATTATCCAATTTCAGTCCCTCTTTTTAGGTTCAGAGTTTGTATATACAGTACTGATCAGTGGATTTTCGGCTATTTTTGACCATTTTCAAAAATCTGGAACTCGACTGTCAGGTTTCCGACTACTTTGAATATTTTGTGGGGTGTAAAATAGACCTAGATTGAGAACTTTGCATTTATGAATTTTTTCGAAACTTCGTAGTTTTTGAGCTATTTGCCGATTTCTGGAAGACACTTGTTTTTTACACTTTTTCAGTACAAAAATGGGCCAAAAATTGATATGAATCGTTATACTAGCCGAGAGCAAAATCAGATAAAATGCATTTCTTCAGATGACCGATTAGATAACCGATCATTGTAAAACTTTTGATGATTTATTATAAACAGTTCTTTTTACCGCAAAAAGCCGACTGACACGCTTCGCAAAGCTCCACCCATTGACCAGAAGTGTTCGCATATCAAATAACACAGCTTCCTGGTCGGGATTGTAAATCGTCCGCCTGTCCGGCCAGAAGACTCCATTGTTCCACCAGATGTGTTTATAGTCACCAGACCGCTTGTGACACATTCCCGCATTTCCGTCACTCCTTTGTTTGAGAGTTTTGCACTTTTTTTGAAGATTCATAACTAATTATACTTTTTTCAGAGCGAAATGAGTATCAGTGATGAATTGAAGGAGCAGGCACTCCATTTCGACTACGAGAACCCGAAGCCTGTTGCATTCTACTTGAACTGTCTGGAGACAATGTTCAACAAAATCGGTCAGTTTGTTCACAACAAAACAATAGATGTATGAGTAATATAAACTCATTTTCCATCCAGTTTTTTTTTGTTATAAATAACTCTTCGGAGTTAGTTTGAATTGCATAAAAAATATATAACTGTTCCAGCTCCAAATGCCACTGAGGAGCAACGCGACAGCTTCAAAGGAATGAAGAGAAACCTTTTTCTCACCCATATCGGTAAGTTCAGCTAGAGTTTCATTTTGATATCCTGCCAACCTGCCTATTTCAGAAACAATCACGTTGATCAAGAACAAAACCGAGGGAAAAATCAATAAAGATAAGGAGAAAGTCAAAAAATGGATGGATGAGTATGATGCTGTAAAATTGTTTGCTCTCGAAGGCGATGGCCGTATTGCTACTGAAGAGACGCTGGAAGAGGCGAAGTATAAAAGAGATAAAGCGGTCAAGGAGATGGAGAATCTCCAGTTTGAGTTGGCAGCCATCGATGACAAATTGATCGCGCAGGAAAAGGAGTACAAGGAACTGGTAAAGAAGACGGAGGTGGAAAACGAGAGAGAGATTGTTTGCCACTATGAAGAAATGGCGGCATTGCAAATGGAACTTGCTATGAAACCATGCCACTAATAAAACCATGCCACCAATTTTCTAAAATTAGCTAGCTGCTTTTTTTTCTTTCTGCAAAATTGCTTCAAATGTTCTGTGTAAAACTTCGTGACGTTTTCTGTGGCAAATTGTCTTATTATTTTTTATGTTATTTTACCTAAAACCCAATTATAACCAATTCACCTAACCTTCTGTTCTTTAAAATTTCGTCGAGCCATTGCTTCATTGAGACTTTTTTCCAATTTTTCATACTACGCGTGGTTACTCACCTTGTGATATTTTTAACAGAATATTTTTCAAATCCTAATTTTTCAGAATAATTTCAGTTTTTTAAATCAGGCAGAAGTATTCAAGTTGAGCAGAATGGAGCGACCGGATGCCGATCGCCCCATCTCTGGTTCGGATGAACTGTTATCAGTCCAGGTCTACTTGTTTCTAATGAAGGGTGCTTTCGCAAGCAGTGGTGGGTTTTAGTTTTATTTATTAGCAATCGATTATACAAATGGGAAATCAACGGAAAATTTCAAATTAAAAGCATTTCAGCTCCCAACATCGACGCAAAGCAGAAATCAGAACTTTATTCCATTATGCACAACGTCATGAAGGCCTCTACTTGTAAGTTAATTAGAAGAAACAACTAATTGCTGAGCTCACTCTATTTACAGGTGATTTCCACAAAAAGCTTTACGATTGCGATGCAAAACTTTTGACGACTAAAAAGAAACACATCGAATCGCTGACCAATGTGGGAGGTGAAGTTGCTACCAGAGCCCAATTTGCAAGGTCAAAAAGCCAAACAATGAAAAATCAACTCGTGACGGTGAAACTGGAAACCATTCGAGCAAACGGCCTGATTTTGAGAGCTAAGGAAATATTGTTACTGAAGCAACGTGCCTTTGAGAAAAAGAAAATTGAAATCGAGTTCGAGAAGAAGAAAAAAGATCTGGAGTTCGAAAAACTGAAGTCAGGTGTTTCATTTAATGCTGTTTTTACTGCCATCCAATATGCTATGTCTGATCTGTAAAAATCTCATCCTCCTTTTTCCAGTTTTGTTCTTATTGTCCCTCGTTTCCCCTCTTTTTTGTATTGCCTCGTTTTGAAGTTTCGTTAAACATTCCATTAAATTTTGGCATATTTTACTTTCATCTTTCCTCTTCCTTCCCCTTTCTTTTTACCGACCTACCCTATCAGAAATTATGACTTAAAAATCCAATAAATGTGTATAGTGAACTTTCATCTAATTTCTAGCTTAACAGATAACAGAAAAAACTCATCATATGAAATTCAGGAAAGTTCAACCAAAGTTACATAACAGTAAAATGGAAGCTCAATTCCTGGGTTTTCAATTTCTTTAGTTTTACTTTGAAGTTAGATCCCTCTGCGGACACCCACCGAAGGCAACAAGGCGGCTATCGGAGGACACGGTTGCAAACGCGCTCTAAGACAACAAAGTTGGACTTGGCAGCACGAAAACAGAAAAACATCTCCAATGCTTCAAATTTTGTAGGAGAGCAATGAGACTGTCTAAACGATTTCAATGCATTTTTAGATAACGTGGAGACAGCATTCAAAGCTAATGAGACAAAGTTCATCACTGGCAAAACCGAGAACATTCTTCCGCTGATAAATATGGAAACAGACGGCACTGCAATTTCAAAATCTCTTCAAGAGAAATGCCAAAAAAAATCGTAAACTGCATTCGAAAATTGTCCAAGAGAAATACAAACTGTAACCGCATTTCTGGTCGAACATGAGTTTTTTAGCTGGAAAAACGGCAGTTGGAAGAACGTGAAATGTACTCTGTTCACGGAAAAAATGGAGGCGAGACATTTGGAAACAAAGCTTTCAAACTGTCGTGAAATCCGAAGAATTGAGTATTTGATTGCCAATATTTTACTAAATTGTTTTTCGTTGCGAATTTGCTTCTGAAATTTTGTTATAGGTTTTACATTCGAATCAAATAAACCACCTCTTGTTTCCCTTGCAAACATCTGCCCTCTTTTTTAGGCATTTACCCACGCCACTGGAATCAGATAGGATCAGATAAGCTCGATCCAATAATTAGGCTATCTAATTGTTCGGCAGAAACGGTTTCAAAAAAGGCCCATCATGGGATTAAGATAAGAGCGTAACAAAGCGAGCAGCTGGCAGTTTTGTACGGATGGCACGTAATTGGTCCTTTTTTTGAGAGAGGGGTTTTTTGAAACATCTTAGACGTGCGCTAATCCCACATCCGGCGGTTTAGGGAAAAAGGATATTGCGACATTGTTAGATACGAATCGTTGCTTCATATTTTCCGACTGTCACCTGATTTCTTTTTATTGAATTTTTTAATCGATCAAAGTGTTTCGTGAGTCAAAACTTCCACACTTAAAACTATATCAATTTTCCAATTACTCTAATACACGTTCCATCCCAAAATGCCCTATTTCCTCAGTCCGACGTTCTAATCTCCGCTTCTTTCTTGGCAGGTGCGTAATGTGCGTGCTTCTCTTTCATTTCCTTATATCGTATCGAGTTTTAGATTTCCTCCTACATATTTTTATTATTGTTTTTTCATTCTTCTATCCAAAGAGACCATTTCATGATACGAATAGGAGACTATACTGATTTTCAGATGTCTACTTCCAATGCTCAAACTCCAACTATTTCAAAAGATGAAGAAAGATTTGGTATGCACAATTTTTTCGAAACATCCGGGGCGCTGTTCATGGAAGCCGGTAAGCGTTTTTTTTTTTTCAGTTCCCAGCTGAACAACATTCTTACAGTTCCCAACTTCGACGAAGCTCTAGCGCAAAAGGTGGTTTCTGCTCAGAATGGCGTTTTGCACTCAAGTAATTGTAAGTTAATTGAGTTTTTTCTTTTGATTTTTTTTCATTTTCAGATCAATTGCA
Organism: Caenorhabditis briggsae; assembly: GCF_000004555.2. Taxonomy (NCBI): domain Eukaryota; kingdom Metazoa; phylum Nematoda; class Chromadorea; order Rhabditida; family Rhabditidae; genus Caenorhabditis; species Caenorhabditis briggsae. The sequence continues at coordinate 13,035,992 of NC_013491.2, read as the reverse complement.
AAAAGCCAACGTATGTTGTGCTCTCAAGATAAAAAAGAGTCAGGACACAGCAAGAATCGAAATTGACAAAATTCAAAACGAATTTGACGTTTTCATAAATTCAATTGAATCAGTTCATCATCAAACCCACTGCGATTGGCTTTGGAACTTCAGAAAACTGCAACAACAAGTCAAAGAGCTCAAAGAGGTCTGCACTCAATTGGAAATACAAAAAAGTCGGATGGAGCTTGAATTTCTGAACCAAGAGTTGGACTTGTATGATGAGTTTGCAAAAGAACTCGCCGATTGTGACCTGCAAAAGGCACTTCTCAAAGTTGATATTGATATGAAAACAGAACGGGAAATTAAAGAAAACAAAGATATTGATTTTTAATCTCCTCTTCATATTTTAAAGACGACCGCCACAACTGAAATGTTCCTCATATAACATCAAAACTATATTTCTCCAGTATCGCAGCTCATCTAAACTTCCCTATTCTCCATTACTTCCTTTCTTGAATAAATGTTTCTTTTATAACCCAGTATAACGAGAGTTCGAAAAGAATCCAATGTGTTTTGTAGCTCAACCGGTAGACATCTGAGCATCGACACGCCCCTTCCATACACCTAATCGGCCGAGTAGCTGTCCCTTCACGGGTCTTTGTCACCTGCAAAACAGCGCGTTAGTCTTATTTCCAATTTCTCATGCATCGAGCATAGTGGTCCTACTCATACGTGCACTGCTAATCCTCTTTTGTCACCTTCTTATTAATTACTCTCATTTCCTCTCTACGTCCATCCCTTTTGCCTGAGTACGCCGCGATTGACTCTACGTGCATTTCTCGTTTCAGTGAAAATGTTTGGACCTGAACAAATTAAAGAAGTAGAAGAGGCGTTTGGAAAAAACAATCCACACCCACCGGCTTATTATTTGAAATTGTTGAAACAGTTGTTCTACGAACTTGGTAAGTGTTTAACCTATCAAATATTTGGTCTTCCAAATTTATATTTCCAGCACCAAACGCAACAGAAGAACAAAAGAATAGACTAGAGACACTGTCGAAAAGTGTAATCAAGTACAATGTTTGTGAGTATCCCTCCTTTCCCTTTACGGTTCATCAATATTTGTTTCAGTTATCCACAAAAAGCTAAATGAGAATACAGATAAAACAACTGGCGAGCACGAAAAGGCTGTGACAGAATGGAGACTCCGTTTTGAGAAAATAAAGAAACAAGCAGCGAAAGAGAAAAACAAGGTTTACTCCTATGAGGACCTGGAGAAAGTTAATACGGAGATGGAAAACATGCACACTGAGATCGCTTTCTGGGACGCTCGCTCTAAGAAAATGAAAGAAGAATTAAAAAAACAAGAAGAGGATCACAAAGCAAAAATGCTCGAAGACAAACGAAATTACGATGCCAAAGTTACCAAAATGACCTTTGAAATGTCGGATTTACAAATGGATTTGGCTCTAAAACAGGTTAGTTTATTAGTAGTCCAGATGAAGTTTCTGATATTTCGAGTTGTTCGAAAATTGAAACTAATGTACGGGTTTTTAAATTAATGTTTTTTTCCTCTCAACCCTCTCATTCCAGCTTGCCTGTACAAAAACCTATAAGCTGAATAATAGTGAATACTGTTTATGGCACTCACCGCAACTACTGCAATGGAATGATTGCTTTAACCGTCAAATTTGAGCCAATTTATCTCGGTTTCTGTGAAAGATATCAAAGAATTTTGAAACAACAAAAAGTTCATGATAATATCAAAAACATATAATCAATTGAATATTATTTAATATCTTTCACAAAAACTAAGATATTTTGGCTCAAAGTTGACGGCCTTCGAGGTCATTCTATAGGCAAAAAAAATTTTTCCGTTTCAAAATTTCCTGCGTGAGCTTCACACAAAACCGAGAAATTGTGTCTGCACCAATCTGTAAAACTACTCTTTTTTTAAATTTCAGATCTAAATGCGGAAAAGAATTAACTAAATTTTGTCCTTTGTTTCTTCACAAATGCAAGCTTTACAATTTTATTGCCCGTTTTTTGACGTTCACATTCACTCTCACACATATAATTTCTCGATTATTCACACTGAATATTGTATGCTTATTCAATAAATTACTCACCGTATTTGCTCTAATAAACGTCCATTCTATACGTGCACTTTGAGCTCAATTATCTCAGTTCCTCTGAAGGGTATAAAAAAGTCGTCAACTGATAAACTATGCATCATATTATCATCTGTAATTTATCAATTGACACATTTTTGATATGTCTCATAGGACCAGAGATAATTGAGATCGAAGTTCACATATAGGCTGAGTTGTTACTTAAGCTAATACGGAGACTCCAAATAATTACCCAATTTTTTTTTTCATACCATTCATATTTCATTCAGCACAATTTTCCAATTGGCTTCAAATAAAACAACCCATTCTAAACATAATTTTTTGAATTAATTTTTTGCAGGGTTTCCCCTATTTAATATCTTTATTTCATACGAGGCTAAGACAATTACTCCTTAATTTCGTCTTCAGATAATTGTTTTCATTTTTCAATCAAACATCAATGGCTCAAGTTGTGCGTGAAGATGCAAAATTCAATCCGGACAATCCTCGAAAATTGGGATATTTCATCTGTCAAATGAGAGAACTTTTTCTGGAATCAAGTGAGATTGAAAATTATGAAAACTGATTGGTAACATAGTTTCAGATCCAAACTTAACTGGAAATGAACAGGATCGAATGCACACAATCCTGCGTAGCATCGTGAAAGCATCAATTCGTGAGTTTGGGTTTTCACTTCTCTGTCTATCATTTTTGAAAAATTCAGATGACACTGCCAAATTCATAGATGACATCAATTCGGAAGTTTATCATACCAAACAAGAGAGTATAGAATCGATGCATGAATTCAGGAGAGAACTTCAACATTTCATTGAAAGATTGGAAAAGAAAACTCATAAAAACTTCAATTTTACCCATGAGATGTACCGCTTGAGGGTAATGTTCCTTGACTTGAAATGTGCAATAAGCATTAAGAAAAACGAATTTTTGGATTTACATGAAACCTACAACAAACAAAGATCGAGAATCATTTGTGACTCTTGGAAAACTGATATAGAATATAAAGGTCATATACGAAGAAGCGAACATTTTCAAACGGAGGTCTGGATTATGTTGAAATCTCTTAAGACTCAATTTTGATGTATTCTCTTCCTTACATTCATCTTCAAAATTGAAATTTTTCTGTACAAATTCTTTCTATTTTTGAAGTTTCAAATATTCCAAGTTGACTGGGATAAATTACAAGTGTTCGAATTTTATTCAATAAATCTGATTTTATGATATTTAAATGTTAACCTCGAACAAAATATTATTTCGTAATACACATTTCAGATTGGTTCATTGAATGCAATATGAAAACGACTGCTGACACCCAGCCCGTCACTTCGCTGAAAAAAATCGTCGAAAATTAGCGTTGCTAAAAATTGGCGGCTCTGCGTAGGTTAAGTAAACAGTCATGGTGTTTCCGAACGAATAATTAGAATTATAAGTCTCTCCCATCTGTTCAGTCCTAGATTACGTATCTAATTCACAACTCAAAGGCTAACACACCGGTCACCTCAGGAGCTAAGCAGCAATTAAATAGTCCCAGAAGATCTAGATAGTAACAATTAGGTGCTACCGTTCCATGCCAAAAAATAATTGGTTGTTCGACATGACACATTTCGATAAGATGATGAGGGGGCAGTGTGATAACTCATCTGTCAGATTTGAGTCGAATGGTATGGGAAATCAGATTTTGCAGTTTGAAAAAGTGGACATTTGGTTCTAGATTGCTCGAAATTCTTCGATAGAAGGGCTCCTTAAATAGCAATGCTCTCCAAAAGATGCACATGAAACTAAAAATTTCTGTAATTGAAGGAACCCCATCAAAACATGTTGTTTGAAATTAAACATTTCCGTACGTTTTCAAAAAAAAATATTCGGAAAATTCCACGATTTTACAAAAGTTCATTGAAACAGAACTTTTTGCACAATGGATTTTGAACAAGATGACCATACTTGTAACGGGCTGGGCAGGGCCGGGCCCGGGCCTTGAAAATTTCCTCAGGTCCGGTCCGGGCCCGGGCTTTGGCGGGCCGGCCCTGAATTTTACAAGTATGAAGATGACAACGATCTTTTCGATGAACAATGTTGGAAAATAATGTACGAATGGAAGGACTGTCTTTGATTGAAGGGTCCCTGTGATAGAAGAGCCCTCCGTACCTTGGAACACTACAATTACCGGCCCTTCTAATTCAGGATTTACGGTAAGTGGAAAGTTTTCGTGAATATGGTTTTCTACCTCTATCGCTCAAAATGTCAATTTATAACTTTTGTTAGTCATACTCTCAAAGTTAATATTTTTTGCTTCACGCTCTTGACTCTACAAACTTTCTCTCTTTTCCTTTTATCATCTTTGGATCTCGCTGCCAAAGCAAAACATTTCGACGGCACGAATGGACTGAGAAACAACCACTCAAATCTCGTCCAACGACCTAACAAAACCGTAACAATTCGGCGTGGTGTACCACTTTAAGATGAAGATTGGCAGAAGGAAAAAAAACGAGAGGAGAAAGAAATCTAAGGTCAATATTCCCACAGTCAAATACTTCATCCAAAGCAAATAAATCGCGTGTTGAACAAGACGATTATTCTTTGGCTGCGATATACCGTCTTTCACTAGAGCTTAGGAATAAAATTGCGAATTCTTCAATTTTCTCAAAGTTGAATATTATCTGTCTATACTACTTATTCTGATCATCTTCCATTTTTGTTCTCACTTACTCCATATACATGTACAGCAGAATCTCTCATCTTTTATTTATCAGTATTTTATCATTTTTCGTTATATGCGGTGAGTTTTTTGGTATAGTTCCAGGGTTTGTAGAATTAAGATTGTTTGTTAAAATGATGTCATGGCTTTCAAAAATTGAAACTTGTTATAAAATCTGTCATCAGAGCATAACACATAACTCTATCTCTTAACTCTAGTCTATCCTCCGCACTTTTCGGCAGAAAAAATTCGGTACTCAAACAAATCTGAGGTAGACTCCTACTGGCCACCCAATAATTTTTATCCACACTGAGTGAATTACAAGGAACCTCTCAAAATCATGAATCATATTCATGCAAAACCTGAGCAATAAAAACAACAAACATTTCCAGAAAAAGCCAACGAAGCAGTGGTGGTAGAACAGAAAGAGGACAGAAACGAGAGAGAATTGGCAAAACATTTACTCAGTGATTATTACCAGTATACACGACCGGTCCGCAATTATTCCAGTGTGCTCAATGTGACAGTGCAGCCACAAATTTACAACTTGGTGGAGGTGGTGAGTATTAACACCTGTTAGGATTTCCTGTACTCGAAGCCTACACAAACAGTCAGCTTCAAGCTCAATTATTTCAATCCCTGTAACAAATATCAAAAATTCGTCAAATAGAAATATATATAATATTCACAGAAATTGAGATAATTAAGCTCAAAGTACACGATAAGCTCCTATTAGAGGGAATACGGTTGTTACTCGAAATAAGGCAATCTTGAGAAACCAAAGTTTGAAAATTTTTAAAATTGATCAAAACCGATTCTTCAAATTAGAATTCAAAACTTGGAAACATTTCAAAAGAAAAGTTGGAATAATTTTTTGAAAAATTTCACAAATACAATTTATCATAATAAAACCACTAGTTTAAAACCTGTAATTGAAAAATCCTTATCATTTCACCGTGAGCTCAGTTATATTGATTCCTGCGGAAGATATCAAAAATTCGTCTACAGATAAATTATATATCATAATGTTATCAAGATTTTATCACTCAGTTAAGAATAAAGTTCCCGCCGGGGGGTTAAGGGAAGTTCCTGCCGCAGGGCAGCGGCAGGGACTTTTTTTTTTAGTTTGCCTTTTTTTTATAAAAATCAAATGAGAATATTAACAAAATATAAGTTTTTATTATCAAAAGAAATTATTATTATCTAACAACACTGGGGGAGTAACGAATGGGGCAGAAATAAGTGTTTCCATCAAACTGGATTGATAGGAAAGGAGATAAAACATCAGAAGTGGGGATCAATGTGAGACCAATTAGGTTAGTGCATTTAACTATATGAGAGTCACAATTATTGTCAGCAAAAAGTTTAGTTGACCTAGCCAAACGTTGCGTGTTCCGAGCTAATTTTGAAAAATCAAGTCTTAGAGCAGCTGCTGATCTATATTCTTCTATGAGCACGTAGCTCTGGCCTCCTCGAATCATGAATAAGCATACAGATCCAAATCCTGTAGTATTTCTCCTTTTTCGAAATGTCATAAAATGCATTTGACTCTTCTGCGGACCCGGATGCGAAGATGATGTAGACTGGAACGGCTGATTTCGCACAAGAGCTCGATAACTGGAAAAAGATTCCAAAGTCAATGAACAAAAAATTCAGTGGAAAACATACTAAATTGACGATGAATCTTTGATGAATTCGTTCCATTCGGGGCTCCGCATTCGAATTTCTGCTGCTGAACACTCCCACTTTCAACAAACTTTCATGGTTTCAGTGATCGGGTACGTCTTTGAAAACCTGTACCACTATGAGTTATATGATTAATCTTCGATCTTCAACCTAGGAACTCCGTTCTTCAACGACATGAGTTCGGATACGATTCCATTTGTTGAGACGTTGGATTTCAGGGATGAAAGCCTTGTCCCTCTTTTGCTAGTCCTGTAAACAAAGTAATTTTTATAGATATTCTGAACCTTTCGAGACATACTTATAATTTCGTGTGTCACATCCGCTGGCAGCTCCTCATATCCACTCTTTGTGTTGCGAGATGTCCGGATTGGAAACTTTTTGATGTTCTCCGGTGGTGAAGTTATCTGGAAGCATATGAATTTTTGGTTGTTTTAAACATATACCAGAAATAACTCACATTCATCAGAATATGAGTCATGAAAGATTTGACAATCTTCTTGGCATTTTTCTCTTTAGTCATGTATCCTTGAATCCATTCGCCGGAGACCTTTAAACTGTTCTCATTAATCTTTCTGTTTTTTTTTGCAAACTTACTCGAAAATTGACATCATTTAGTTACCAAGAGCCGATCTGGAATAGATAATTTAAAATCCTGAATTCTCTATATTGTTTTGTTCACCGGTGAGGGTAGTTGTGAGGGTATTTCCAGATTTGTTGAGGGTAGTTCCCGATTTGTCGTTTTTCGAATGAGATCCTGTAAAGTTTTTTTAACTGATAAATTATGGTATAAATACCTGTTGGAGGAGGAAACGTAGACACAGATCCATTGTTGCAGAAACGGCCGCGAGGTGTTTGAGGAGTCATTTTGGGACATTCTGAAAAATATAAGGAAATTTGCAATGTCGGAGCAATACTTTTCCTTTTCAGAATGTACACAGTGTCGGAACAAATAATTTTATATACCTCGTAAAAGTAATTTAGTAAAATAATAGACATAATCAATTTTAGCTTTAAAACAAAATAATAAAATAAATCCCGGCGAGCGGAGTGTCGTTTAGCCCCCCGGCAGGTACTTTCTCCTGCCACCACTTCAATAGCCTGCCGGCATCCTTCTTAACCCCCCGGCAGGAACTTTGTTCTTGTCTGAGCAGTCAACAACTTTTTGATATCTTCTGACAGAAAATAAAGATAATTGAGCTCAAAGTTCACGGATTGGATTTATAGAAGCAAATACGGTACATGGGTGAAGAAAAAGAAATTTGGTCAGAAAAACTTCTCAATTATTTTCAGAACGAACAAAACGAGCAAATCAAAATATTGCTCTGGTTCCCTCAAAGTTGGAAAGACGACTATTTGACTTGGGATCCAAAAGATTGGAATGGAATTGAACGAATTAAATTCCAAAGTCCCAAATATGGATTCCGGATGGATATATTTTCAATACGTCAGTCTTGAGAGGAAAAGATCGAAAAAATAATAATAAATATTTTTTTCAGAGTGGAGGAAACAGAACCTCTGGAGAATCATAATGCGAGAGTTAGATATGATGGACGAGTGGAGGTGGATTTTAATAAGGTGGGTGACCGAAATTTCGAAATTTTCGGATGTATTCTAACTAGGAAACCTCAACACGTTTCAAACCTTAATTTGATAAAAATCTCAGATTATTTATCGAAAATTTTAGAGTCCATTCACCAGTTGCAGACAAGCTATATCAGTTTTGATACAAAATTGTGTTTTCAATTCCTAGTATGATACAGCAAATTTCATGTTTTAAAACGTCTCAGAATATAGAAAATTTGTTTTCAAAAATTGCTGTTTCAGATTGCAAATTGTGATACTGAAACTGATATAAAAATTTGGGTTTACAAGGTGTTCAGATTCCTCTGTAAAACGAGAAGTACAGAAAACAGAAAACAATAATTTTTACAGAAAACAATAACTACAAAAATTTCAGCTTGTTGACTTAACCTGTCCTATGTCGGTTTTGTCTTTTCCATTCGATGTGCAGCTATGTGCTTTACAATTCGGCTCTTGGTCCTATCAAGCTCATGCTATCAGTTTCAATGTGCTTGACACTTTTGTACCCAAGAAAAGCGTAAGTTCATTTTGTCCTATGCAGAATTTCCACATATTCTAGAAGAATTCGGAATGGGATATCGTCTCGTTTAACGCTACAAAAATGACAACAAAATATGGAGACACGCTCGGTGGATTCAATGTCTACGAGGAGATTTTTTATTATCTAGTATGGCTCCTAAATTTTTATTTTGCTTTTGATAATAATTTTTAGGAACTCCGTCGAAAGCCCCTTTACTATATAGTGGTCATTCTTCTGCCATCATTTTTGATTGTTACTGTGTCTAATGTGGGACTTTTCACACCTCATGGAGTACATGGAGATCGAGAAGAGCATGTGAGTAGTCTGTGAAAACAAATAGAATGAGAAAATGATTTTATAGGTGTCTTTGGGGTTGACTACAATGCTGACGATGGCAGTCATTTTGGATATGGTAACAGGGCAGATGCCTAGAAGTGCAGAAGGAATTCCATTGCTAGGTTTTCAGATATTATATAGGATCTTGGTTTCAATTTTGAATTCCAGGAATGTATGTTTTAATCGAGTTTGTAATATCCGTGATAGCCGTTTTGGTCTCTGTGGTGATCATATTTGCACACGAAAGAATGTTATATCTTGACGCAACACCTCCTTATTGGGTGTACAAATTGTTTTCGGATGAATGCAAAATGTCTCTTGAAGAAGTAAGAACACTGCCCCCTACCCATTATCAAAATATCTAACAAACAGAATTTTCAGATAGAAGAAGATTTCTGCTCAAAACCAGCTGATTTAGTGCAAGAGCTCAGGTTTTGTATGGAAGAAATCAAGAGGTATCTCGACGAGCAGGAGTCAACAGAGAAGAATCGAATAATCTGGCAGAGGTTTTTCTCGTGGGCCGATATTTTATTCAGTATATTCTTTTTTGTTGCAAACTGTTTAGTGACCTTTTACATGTTCTTTGAATTCATTTTTTGATTCATTTTTGAATTTTCTGATATTTTATTGCACAAATTAAAAAAAAAAAACTTTAATCTCAAAACGAAACTCATAAATATTTGGTCTTTCCTTTCTCCCTGTTGTTTTGGCTACCACACTCTGATTCGATTTCTTTGAATGAAATTATACGTCTTAAAACTCGCGGGGTTTTGTTTTGTTGTTCATATATGCCATATTTTCGTCTCTATTCGCCCCTCTGAAAGCGAGCAACACCTGCCTAGAGCTTCTGCTAATCACTTTTGGACCCCCTGGCGGCTTACAGACGCATTCTACGGAAAAAATTTCTGAATCGATTGGCAATTATTATCTCGATAGACACCACACCACACTCTCGACTCTCTTGCTATCTCTTTGTGTCGCTGGCAGTCGGCCAAACCACACCACGTCGTCTGGCCGAACAGTCTCTCCTCCCCCTTTCTATGTCTTGACCTGACCCGTTCTGCCAACCTCTGCGCGAATCTTGGCAACGGCTGCTGCTATACTCATTCTCTCCCGGCCTTCTGCCCACTCGAGAACGTATTGCCCAGTCGAGAAAAAAGCAATGACAAAGTTACAATCTTCCAATGTCACGGTGATTGGTGTCATGCTCATCTTGACGACGACAATCGTTTTCATGGGTGGAAAGCCAATCCACGAGTTGCACTTGTTGGATACGGAGAAATTCTATTTTTCTCCCTTCGTATTCATCATCTTCAACTTATTCATGTGCACTGCCACTGTTCCGAAGGGGTCGGATATTGAGCATCAAAAAGTTCGCCCGTTGCCTACAAAGGAAAAACGGGGGTACATCATGGGACTCCTTATGATTATTTTTGTCTCTATCGGAGCTCAAATCATTTTTTGGAATATTGGTTGGGAGAGACAAGTGAGTTGATTCCATACTCTCATAAATAATTAAAAATTATTGTTCAGCGCTCCTTCAACGTCTTCGCAATCTCCAACGTGTTCATGACATCGTGCTTCATGTTCTTCGTCTCACACAGAATGGAAGACGTCTACACGACATCGTACATTCAATTCAGCATTCCACTTTTTGTCTGCCCTGCTACATACTTTTTTTTCAAATTCACCACCCCAAGTGTGAGTTTCTTTCGGAAAAGACAAATTATGTCAACGTTTTGCTTTTTTTTCAGGATAGCTGGCTGTACCACTTCTACTACAACATCTTTATTATCACTTGCATCATTGAAATCTACGCTGCTCTTGCTGGACAACTCTATCAAGCTATTCCAAAAGAAGTCCAAGAGAAGCCCCACGTTAGAGTATTGCCAAATAAACCAGATGAGAGCTCGGATAGTGATTGGGAGAAGGTTTCAGATGAGGAAGAGGACGACTACGATAGTGCCGAAGACGATGAAATCAAAGATGAAATTTTAATTGAAATCTAAATCTTGTCTTCAATTTTGTTAACTGTTTTCTACTCGTTCCACCCATTTCCTTCAAAACGTTCCTATCATTTTCTCCACTCAATTTTTTTCTATTTGTCCTAATCTTTGCCCGAAATTCCATGTCCCTAAGTAAAATTTCCTTTGAATGATCTCTGTTGATCTATTCTTTTGTGTCACCATCCAAAAATTCTTGTCCACCAGCAGCGTGATGTCTGTGATCGTTTATTCTTGCTGAAATAAAATTGTAATACTTGAATCTCATCGTTCTTTTATTCTTATTCTCTCCATCGCTGTTCAACAAAGACCTACGCCGATACGATCTTGAGACCTGAGTGGTCCTTATGTAATCTATGTTGACCCTCCCCTGTCGTCATCTATCAGCACTGTCCGCATACGGACCATCTCCTCCTGCTGTCCTAATGCATTCAACTATTCCTTTTGTTTGAATTGACGGTGTGCCACGCAACGCGCGTTCTCCCCTCTTTTTTGCCCACTCTTTAGTGCGCGCACGCAAAACGCGCAAACAATTTTCACTGACGCATCTCACGTAACCTACGTCAGCATAAGGCGCATTTCTCTATTTCCAATCATTTTGTATTCAAAACAATCATTTTCTCCAGCTCATTTACCACTTTTTTGCTCAATTTTTCTCTCTTAATTTTTTATTCATCTTTCCAGGTAGTTATGAACCTTTTTGGTTCACTATTAATCATCTGCCAAGCGGCGTTGGTGGTCGCTGCGGAGAAAAAAGGAGTTCAGACGTCACTAAAAGCTAGTTGGGACTCTACATCATTATTAGCGGAAGCCAGGTAAGATTTTGAGCCTTAAAGGTCGAAAAAAATACATTGAATTTTGCAGTGAGTTCATTGCCGAAGAGGGCGATAAGCAGTTTTGGAAATTTGTGGAAATTATCAATAATGATGCTTCTACGCTCAAATGGGAGACTTGTAAGGAATCACCATCCAACGTGGATACAATTTATCCCTTTTTCAGTGACCGACGAGCAGAAATACGATTACACCATTAAGACAGCGGCAAAAGTGATTTCTTCATCTTCGGCCGATCTTCTGAAGTTTGCCCTCGCTCTTCGTCAATACTCTCCACGAGTTCAGGCTTTCCAACAGGTTAGCATCACTGTCCGGTTTCTAATAAATATAAAAACTTGTTCAGATGGCTGCGGAATATGGAGAGAACTGTCCAGTATTTGCTGTTGTCGGCGAGCAAGTTTCTTGTGACTACGACAAATTCGAGCATCTCATCAGAGACGCGAAGAAGGCCAGTCACGTTTTGGAGTCGGATCATTTTGTAGGAGACAAGAAGTCAAAGAAAGTCGTTATTCTTTATGGAGAGCTCGGAACCACCTCGTTTGCTAAGGCATGGCAGAAACTCACCAAGAGCCAAAAAACTGGACTTATCTTCCGTCACTTCTCTAAGGTAAGCCAGCTTAAGAGTTCTACCACTAAAAACATCTCTTCTTACAGCACGTCGAGCAAAACGCAGTCTCTCTTTCCGGATATGGAGTCGAGCTGGCCATCAAGAACACCGAGTACAAGGCTGTCGATGAGAGCAATGAGAAGAAAAGTGTCGAGGAGGATGAGACCGATCTCTTTGGTTTCAACATTAAGCTGCTCAAGGAGCTTCACCAGGACTCTGTGGAAGCTATCGAATCTTTCCGTGTCAACCTCAAAGAATCTGACGAGCTCACTCCTTTGAAGAGGTGGGAGTTACAAGATCTTAGCTACCAAGCCGCTCAGAAAATCGTGAATGCCGGACCAGCCGAAGCGCTTGGAACCCTTGAAGAGTACTCTCAAAACTTCCCGACCCACGCTCGCGCACTTGCAAAGACCACTGTCAACGAGAAACTCCGCAAGGAAGTTCTCCTGAATCGCAAGATACTCGAGGAGTCAGGAATTGATGTTGGAGAGACGTCTTTGTACATTAATGGAATCAACCAAGACATCAACAGTTTGGATTTGTTCAAGCTTGCTGATATGCTGAAGCAAGAGAATAAACTAGCTGAAGGATTTCATAGCATGGGCATTAACGTTAGAAATAGTGACATACCAGATTATTGACTAATGAATTTACAGCGCGAGTACCTCTCAGTTCTAGTTGGCATGGACACCTCCGACGAAGAAAAAGCCAGCTACGCAGTCGATCACAGAGAAGGATACCCATTCGTGAGTAATGCTATTGACATCGTGTTTTCCTAACCATTCGATTTCCAGTTCATTAACAACCTCGACACTGACAAGAAGTACAAGCAATGGGGAAACAGTGTGAAGCTGATGCTTCAGCCTTACTATCCTGGAATGATCCGTCCAATCGCTCGCAACTTGTTCAGTTTGGTCTTCGTTGTGGACCCAAGCACTTCCGACGGCCGAAAGTTCCTTCGTATCGGACAAACGTTTAATAGTCACGACATTGCAATGAGAATCGGATACATCTTCGCTGTTAACCAAGACTCAAAGGCAAGCGGAGAGAACGATCTTGGGGTTGCCCTTCTCAACTTGTTCAATTTTGTCGCTATCGATTCGTCCAACGCGGAGGCACTCAAAGTTTTGAACAACTTCCTCGACGGATACCGCTCCCAAGAGCCAACTGTCGCTGATTTGAAGGAGTTCTTCGAAGCAAAGTATGGAGATGCCAACTTCAAGGAAGTGTTTGGAGCTGACTCTGACTATGACAAGGGACGCAAGCATGGGTATGAGTTCCTTCAAAAGACCGGCCTCAATTCTGCACCAAAAGTTCTTCTCAATGGATTTATCCTAGACGAGGAAGGTGTTCGTGGCGACAATATCGAGGAAACTATTATGATGGAAGTGATGAAGATCTCTCCAAAGATTCAAAGAGCTATTATGGAAGGAAAGCTTACTGACAGAATGAACGTAGGAAATTGGGTGCTCGATCAGAAGGAGGTCATGCCAAGAATCAATAAGAGAATTTTGTCGGCTCCAAGTAAGAAAGTCTACGTTGATTTGTTGGGATCCAAGAATTGCAAGACGTTGAAAGGATGGGAGACCTTCTCCGACGCTGACAAGGCAGCTTGTCTTCTTCAGACTACAAAATACCTCCAGAAAGCTGCAACCGACGCCATCCTGGTACAAAGAATACTTCGTAACTGTTTCTAATCCTGCTTTTTTCAGCCTGTTACCTTATGGACAGTAGCCGATGCCGAGTCTGTTGAGGGACGTCGTTTCATCTACAACTCGCTTCAAATTCTCAAAAACTCTGTCAAAGCCAGAGTCGGAATCGTTCTCAACCCAGAAAATGTGGAAAAGAGTTGTGGCGCCAACAGCATCTCTTCATACATCCGTGCCGCTTTGGAACACTTGCCAATGGATCAAGCCAAACGTCTCATTCTCAAGCTCTCTAATGAAGAATACGCAGCTGATTTCCTCTCCGGCAAGATGACATTCGATGATCTCAGCGTTGGAGGAATGGATACCGCTAAATTCTTGGCGGATAAGAAGAAAACGGACTGTGAACGCACTCGTGTCGAAGCAGCCCTCGTTCAAAACCTTCTCAGCATTTCTGCCGGAGATCGTGTTGTGGTCGGAAACGCCCTTCAAGTTGGACCATTGGATAAAGATGAACACTTCGATGCTGCTGATTTCAAGCTTCTCGAAAGCATGCTTCTCAACCGAGGAGCTGAAGTCATCTCATCTCATCTCAACAAATGGGAGTTTGCTTCAGCCAACGGTGCGGGATCCAATGTCGCTTTCTCTATTGGAGGTCTTGTTGGAAAGCATGCATCATCTCAAAAAAGAACATGGGTTAGCATCAAGGGAGATGAACACAGCGTGGTCACTCTTCCAGCCGATGAAGTTGAGAAACCTGCTGTTGATGTGTTTGCTGTTGTGGATCCACTCACCTTGGAAGCACAGAAACTGGGAACAATTCTCCAATTGATCAAGAAAGTGACAAACTGTGATATCAAACTGATCATGAACCCGAAGGACAAGCACTCTGAGCTGCCGCTCAAGAGATTCTACAGATATGCTGCCGCTTCAGAGTTGAGCTTCGATCATACTGGAAAGCTCAACACCAATGTTGTCAGGTAATAATTGAAAATATTAAGCTCTCGAAATAATTTTTGTTCAGATTCGACAACTTGCCCAGCAAGCAACTTCTCACGCTGTCTCTCCAAGCTCCAGACTCATGGATTGTCGAGGCTGTCTCTGCCAAGTACGATTTGGACAACATTAAGATGGAGCAAGCATCCGGAGACGTTGTCGCTGTCTTCGCTCTTCAACACCTCCTTCTCGAAGGACAATGCTTTGACGAAGTGAGCGGGCAACCACCAAGAGGACTTCAATTTGTTCTCGGAACTGACAAGAACCCCAAACAGTTTGACACCATCGTCATGGCTAATCTCGGATACTTCCAACTTAAGGCAAACCCAGGAGCATGGAAATTGGAGATTCGTGAAGGAAAGTCAAGTGAGATCTACAGAATTGGATCTCATGTGGGAGCTGAAAAGATTGGAGATGACACACTTCAAGTTGTCATCGATTCGTTTACTGGAAAATCTGTCAGAGTTCGTGTTGAAAAACGAGAGGGCATGGAAGAGAGAAATTTGTTGGCCGATGATGAAGAAGGAGTTTGGAGCAGTCTTAGCAAGTGAATTATGACCATCATGTAGATTTAAATTTATCGTGTTTTTTTTCAGCCTAGTATCCAGTAAAGAAAAACCACAAGAGGTCATCAACGTCTTCTCTTTGGCATCTGGACACTTGTACGAGCGTTTCATGAGAATCATGATTGTGTCGGTTATGAAGAACACTAAGCATCCCGTCAAATTCTGGCTTCTCAAGAACTATCTCTCCCCACAGTTCAAGGAGACCCTTCCAACTCTTGCCAAGCACTATGACTTCGAGTACGAGCTTGTCGAATACAAGTGGCCAAGATGGCTTCACCAACAAAAGGAAAAGCAACGTATTATGTGGGGATTCAAGATTCTCTTCCTTGATGTGCTCTTCCCACTTGACGTCGGAAAGGTTATCTTTGTGGACGCTGACCAAGTGGTTCGTGCCGATTTGATGGAGTTGATGAAGTTTGACCTTGGAAACGCTCCATATGGATATGTGCCGTTCTGTGAGAGCAGAAAGGAGATGGATGGATTCCGGTTCTGGAAGCAAGGATACTGGGCGAATCATCTCGCTGGCCGACGCTATCATATTAGTGCTCTCTACGTTATTGATCTCCAGAAGTTCCGACAAATTGCCGCTGGTGACCGTCTTCGTGGACAATATCAAGGACTCTCTGGTGACCCGAACAGTTTGGCAAACTTGGATCAAGACTTACCCAACAACATGATCCATCAGGTTAAGATCAAGTCTCTCCCACAGGAATGGCTCTGGTGTGAGACATGGTGTGATGATGCCAGTAAGAAGAATGCCAAGACTATTGATTTGGTGAGTTTGAAACCTTAAAATTGAAGTTTTTATTCAACCAATTATAATTTCAGTGTAACAACCCTCTGACCAAGGAGCCAAAATTGGACTCTGCTACCAGAATCATCGGAGAATGGAAAACATACGATGACGAGATCCGAGAGGTCATCTCTGGAAACTCCCGTTCTGAAAATGTGATTTCCGATCCTGAAGAAGACACTCACACTGAACTTTAATCTTCTCACATACCTTATCACTTCATTTATTTATTTATTTATATTATCTTTTTTTCCTCCTGACACACCAAAGTCAACTTGATCATTATGATATTCACAACATTCTGGGTATCTTTATAAATTTCTGATTTGCTTTCACTTCTAAAATGTGGCTCGAGCGGTCAAGATCTTCTGATCCATCGCAACATCGAGCGTTTTGTTTCTCATGGATTTTTTTCTGGTTCTCAAAATAAAAATCGCTTTTATTTGATTGATGTGTGGGGGTGTGTTGAGGAATGCATGTGCAACATCCGATAACTTTTTTTTTGCTGAAAGCGGACACAAAAGTGTAAACCGCTGCTCTCAGCGCTGAATCTTGGCTCCAATCAAAATCATTCGATCGAAAAATGTTCCGGACAACGGTCGTTGCTGCTTCGCTTGTCGCGTTTGCGCTGTCTATGTATTTGGCTGATACAGCGAAATGGAATCGTCATCAGTATTTGGTCAAGGTAACTGTTTCAGATTTTTCTTTGCTTCATGATCATAATTAGTACAGGTTCTCACTAAAGACGTGAAAACCGGAGAAATATCCACTTGCACTGGATCCCTTCTGTCCCCATCCGTCGTGTTGACCAGCTCAAAGTGTTTCCCAGAAGACAGAAAGTGAGTTTTCATCAATATTTTACAAATTGTATTTGCATTTTTGAAGGAACACCGCTGCTCAAGCCATCATTTCGAAGAAGGACTCGCTCGACATCATGAACAAGGCAATGCTCGCCGTCAGAATTGATGAAGGATTGGCGCTAATGAAAATCGATGCGGTTGACGATGAGCACGTAAGAAACTAACACCATGTTCAGAAATTATTAAAAAAAGGTTTCAGTTCTGCGACAAGGAGCCCCACCCACCAAGAGTGGCTCGCTTGAACTTCAAGCCAAGCTTAACGGAGGCCACCTACCAAAACATCAAGCCAAAGCAGCTTCAGGACTCCAGATGCAGAGTGGTCGCTTTCAAAACCAACGATGATGGTGAGTAATGATCCCATGAACCAAAAAAAAGTATATATTTTTCAGTCGAGAAGTTCGCCACCTCCACTGATGTTCAAGTCTTGGAACTCGACGTCCGCGCGGACGAGGATAACCTCATGTTCTCGGAAATCAATGCCAACTCTACAGGACGTCTTTGCTGGGTGAGAATTGTCTTTAAAAGCAATTTTTTTCACTCAAATTTGATACCTGTAGGATGACATTGGAGCTCCACTCGAGTGTATCATCAATGAGGAGGAGAACAAATGGCACCAAGTTGGAGTGGTTAACGGACTCTTCGGCCGTGATGTAAGATCTCTATTTCTTATTTTTTACACATAATAATTCTTGGGAATTTCAGACTGACCAAGATACCAACAGCACCTTGACCTTCAGTTGCTCCGATGTTCAGGTGAGAAGTGTGAAAAAAATCAACAAAAACATCGTTGTTCGAAGGCAAGAAAAAAGAAAACCGCATTTTGTAGTAATGATCTTATCAGACAGCACAATACGCCACTTCCTCGAAGGGTTAAATTGATTTGTTATCTTTTGGACTTTCAAACAAGAAATATGAGATTAAAAGTGGCAAGGGGGAAAGTGAGGGTAGAGTAAATAATCTCATTTATACACTACAAAATGTGGATTTTCGGATATTTTCTCATTCTTATATTCCAGACTATGCAATTCGTGGTATTCGGAGACAACACCTTCGCTCATGCCATTGAAAATGTTGACAAGTCGAGCGTCTTCGAAGCTCAGGACAAATGTTTCTAATTGGCATTCTTCTTTATTTTCCCCTTGTTCCTTATTCTCTCCCTCTTTTAAATTTCGCAATAAAATGATGCAATGAACACAGCGTGGTCCGTTAGTGTATTGATTTCCCTTTGGTTCCCATGCACTTTTTGTGTTTACTCTGCACTTTGAGAAGGCAGATGTGCTGGTTGGCAAGGTACGTAAAAGGTATTTGCATCATCTCTTCGCCTTTTGAAGATGAAAAAAACCTTCTTCTTGTTACAAGAAACACAGACAACGTTTATTTCTACCGCCAGCCATCACAGTTCATATGTGATCTGTGATATCATATATTGAATTTAATTTGGTGAGAAAAATTTTGATTAAATTTTCGATTGATAACATTTTCTGAGAAAAAATTCCCTTCCTTCCACTACCCTCTGGGAAAAATTATTCTTTGACGTCACTGAGCTTCTATTATTGTTCTCTCATCTCTGGGTTGCTATTGGTGATGTGCCTTCCTTCATTCTAGAATTTCGAATTTTTCTTTCTTCCTAAGCTTTACGATTCTGAAAATTTCTTTTTTCCAGAAGATGCACGATATAAACTGGAGATTACTGGCATTATCTGCACTGTTAGCAGTAACAGCTATATTTCAGGTAAACCTATAATTAAAATCATCCGGTAAAATAGTTTTCTACAGATGGGCTATACAAATGCGTACCCAAACACAGCTATTGGGAGTTTTCGGCTTTTCCTGAACCAATCGTCTGAGGATCCCATGACAATGTCAAAAAGTGAATTCGAATGGGCATGGTCCGCTCTACTAGCTGTTTATTTTATTGGATTTGCGACCGGAAGCATAATTTCTGCCAGTATTGCGGATAGAATTGGGAGAAAATGTGAATTGAATTGTTTACAGACAAATCCAATCTTTGATTTTCAGGGACCTTGTTTCTGGGAACATGTGGAAATTTGCTGTCTGCTTTAATTGCGTTGTTCTCAATAATTCTCAAAATGTCAATGATGTTTGGATTTTCAAGACTAGTAATGTCCCTCTCTTCAGCTATTTCTATGAATGGACTCATTTTACTCTTCCAAGTGGGTTTCGGTAAACATTGGATTTCTCCATTTTTCCCTTTTTCCGAGAAATTGAAACAGAAGCTCTTCTCTTCTCGCTCTTTTCCCTTTTTTTTCATTTCACTAATGGCATGCACCAGAAGCTCATGGACGGTCATAAAAAGCTCATCCGACATGAAATGCATTTCGAAAAAGAGGCCAGAATGAAAAATGAGAGAGAAGAGAAGCTGTTTCCCATGATAGACAGCAAAAACCACATTGGGCAAAGTACATTGGAGATGATTTTTTATGAATGATATATATATATATATATATATATTGTAGGAGAGCTCACCGAATCATATGAAGGGATTGATCTCGTTCAATGCGGAGATGGCATTTGTTCTCACTAATCTTATCGGTGGACTTTTGGGAATGCAATCTATCCTGGGACAGAATCTAGTGGGACTCATTGCGTAAATTGATGCAATTTTAGAGAGAAAAATAAATCAAGTGTTTTAGAGTCTCCATAGTTCCATCTTCGATTGCTTGTTTCCTTTCAGTATTTTTGAAAGAGTCGCCTAAGTACTTATTTCTCAAAAAGAATGATGCTACAGAAGCTGGCAGAGCGCTGAAATTCTATCAGAATATTCAAGATGGAGAAGAGAAGGCAAACGTTTTAAATGATCTGAAAATGGAAAGAGAGGAAATGCAAAATCAAAGACATGGATCAATTTTTGATATTATTTCCAACCAACCTGTCCGCCGCGGATTTTTACTTGGATTTGCTACAATGCAACTGACGGCTTCTGTATGGCCAGTGGTCTTCTATTCGACTGATTTTCTGATGGACGCTGGATTTTCCTATGAGATATCGGAAAGTGCATCGACATTCATGCTATTCTTTAGGTATTGTTGTTACATATAAATTTCGGAATTTATTTTAATGTTTCCAGTACTTTGTGCACGATAGTCGGAATGTTTATTGTAGAGAAATTTTCTCGGAGATGGTTGCTGATAGGAACAGCTACAATCAACATCTTTGCGATTCTCGGATTTGCATTGAGTGCTATTTTGTCAATCTACTGGCAGCCTTTAGCTTATGGATGCATAGTTTGCCTCATTCTCCATGGAGGGTCTTACAGGTACTTCAGGGTTACTTTATTTTGCAATAGAACACTTTTTCAGTGTCGCTATGGGACCAATTGCTTGGTTTATCACATCTGAATTAGTTCCAATCAACTTCAGAGCAGTTTCCCAATCCTTGGTACTTGGACTCAATCATACTGTAGCCTTGATCCTCTCATTCCTTACATTCCCTCTCTACAAAACAATTGGTAAGAGATATGAAAGTTTTATTAAATACCTATAAAGTGAAAACAAGCGTGTTAGATAAAAATAACAAAACATTTCAGGTCCCATTACATTGGTCATTTTCTTTGTGATACCGGGAGCTGTGTGCATACTAATGCTGATATTATATCTACCGGAGACCAAGGATAGGCATATCAATGATATTGTGGAAAAACTGAAAGATGCAAAAGCTAAGCAAAAACAATCTAGAGCAGAGGCAAATGAGGAAGAAAGCCATGGAATGAATAAATTAGAAGCGTAAAAATTGAAATTAAATAAATATTATGGGATTTTAAAGAAGAAGCACCATTACAGAAATCATAGTTACAACAGCAAGTTTGGCGTGTAGATTGGTCCGACATACAAGCATACATTTGGACTGGTCCGATAAATGTTCTCTCGAAGGAGCGCTGACAATCACCCGTATCGTCGCATGACAATTGAACCTGCAAAATTTTTGATAGAAATGACCCAGACATACTAACTATTCCGTCTACTTACAATTCCACTGCCCCCCGTATACTTTTTGCAATAGTTTGTTGCGCATTGTGCCACTCCAAAAGAGCGCCCATTGAATGAGTTAACGCAATTAACATAGCCATGGACGCTTTTTGTAATTAAAAATAAGAATAGAACCAAAAGAATGTTGGAGCTCATGAAAAATAGCTTGTGTGATTCACAACTATGGAGTAAAAAGAGAGGAGCTTGTTTGTATTCTTCCCTTCTTCCCGTCTGACCATAACATGATTCATTCCAATATATTTGTCGATGTGCGTGCCTTTACCTCGTTTTGTTCACTAAACAACTATCATCTCGCCCCAATCATCCAGCCGTTTCTTCCATCCTTTCCGCTTGAAAAACGCAATCATCTCGAGACTGTGCGGATCACATTTTCCAGTGTACCTGAAATTAGATTTTTAGAAAAGACTGTAATAAGAAAAACCAACTTTTTAGTGGTACAGTAGTAGGCTTCAAACTCTACAAAGCGATTTTGTTTGTCCCAATCTGAGTCATAAACATAATTGGCAAGTTCTGACGGTTTCTGGTATGTGGACTCAGGAACTACAAACACTCGAAAATTTTTGTACATCAGGGTGACAACTCCATAGTAGGCAGTCCTTTGCATTCCTCCCTTAAATTAAGCATTTGTGGGATTTTCAAAAAAAAAACCAGTTCTCACCCGAATATCTGTCATCAGCTTGAACTTGGCAGCGTATTTATGCCAGTCCCTAATGTTTTTATATGCAATTCTAAAAACAATGCAAAATTAGAGAAAAAAACAAGGGTTTCCCACTTGTAATTGTAGGTTTTCTCCATGCTAGTCGTCGCGTTCTCCAGGTCGATGGGTCGCGCATTCTAAATGTACAATTATACGAATTTCTATAAGAAGGAGTTGCAATACCTCAATTTCTTCAATCAACCGCTTGTCATACGACTCTTTCTGCACAATTTTAGTAGGAAGGAGGGAGAAGTCAATGTTAGAGCTCGATGCACTGATTTTGCTCAGATAGTCTTTGAACATCCCACTGAAATTTGAACATGGCTCATTAGCTTCTCTTAACAAAAAATATGATATTTCTCATCTAACTTAGCAAGCCAAACTTCTCGTATTTCGGCTACTCACCCGCTTGATCCTTTTCCAGCCAACTTCATGTTATGAGAGGTCCTACTAATTTCCGGACGGATACATGACCGGCTTTTTCGAATTTCAGGTTTTCTCATCCAATCATCCCAATAAGCTACCGGAAACCCTGGAGAAAGTTCTTCCCATAGCTCCCTCGAGAGCATCCATCCCAATCCCGGAAAGAAATCAGTCCTCCACACCAAGTCTCCTCGCTCAGTATCAATGATAGAACTACCTCCATTGTCATTCCATGCAGACACACACCTGAAGAATATGGAAATTGTATATTTTATACGTTTCCTGTAATAATAAAAGCAAAAAAGTATATACAACTAACCAAATAGTGTCGTCACTCTTGAGAACTTGTTTCCCCCAATGAAAATACGAGAAGAAATCGTTACCTATGTCAAGGTCGTCTGAAAGGAAAAAACATGATCATCATGACTTTCAGTTTCCTTCCGATTGGAGGTAATGGAGCTGCCATTCGTATAACCACTAACCTTCAGTCACAATGACATGATCATAACGGAACTCTTTAAAGACCTTGTCCAGGGCCCATTTGTAATGCGCCGAGATTGCTGGGTAGTTGTTCCGCTTTTTGATTTCCGTCTTCTCATGCTGAGAGAATGGAATAGAAAAGTTTATGATGGAAAGTTTATGATGGATAACATATGTGGAAAAAACTCACTTGAATGTGTGTTACGTTCTTGAAATCTTTGACGAAACGTTGAGCGACTTGGGAGACAGCGGTCTTGTTACCATCTTGGCTAATGATGACATGATATTGGAATTGTGATGGTCGCTGGCTAAAAACAGCAGGTGAAACAAAAGTATTCGAAGAAAAAAGTGAAGGACTTACGCTAAAATTTGTGATAAATGATTTCTAAGAGCATCTGGTCTAGTGGCACAAAATACTAGGACGGCTGCAACAAAGGTTGTGTCATTGCTCATATTCTGAAATTTTGGGTTTTCTTTGGAACAGGTGGAAGAAAATATTACTCTTTTTAGAATCTCCTCCTCATTACTGGAACTTGAACCTGGAGCGTGGATGATAGAATCCTAAAAAATATTTTACGTTTTTAGATTAAATCCGAGACCTCTGGGCCCAAAATTTTTAATACTGAAACTTACATTTCGAAGTTCACGATCCTCCGAGCGTAGATAGAAGATGAAGGAGCATAAAACCAAAATGCAAATGACCTTAAACAGTGTGCTCGCGTGCTTTGGTGCGGCGCGACGGAGCACCCGTTTCATGTGCGTCGACGGTCCTCGGAGCAAGAAGGACAAGTGTTGAAAACACACGTTGTTGTCGCGTCGATCCTCTCAAATATTCTAGAAGCGTTGAAATAACGACACAGCGACAGAGTCGAGACTATGAATGGAAAACGAGAAGGGCGACGAAGAAGAGGAGGAGATGCGAGTGTGTGAGTCGTCGGTCTTCACTTCGTTTTCAACTGCACCCGGCGGCCGGGACGAGTGAAGGCCTGCGGCCGAACAAATGCGCGCTAGCTGGTGTCCTAGTCCCCGAATCTTCTCTAAACCTCTTGCTAGTTTTGTGTGGCGAGAGTGAGAAACCAATGAAGAAAACGTGAAGGGAGGCAGAAAAGGGTTCAACATACAATTTATTAGCATTTGGTAGAAAAAAGAGGAGATGGAAGAGGACAGCTGCGATCTGATTGCACAGGATAATCGGGATATAGTAGATTGAAAAACAAAGAGATAGTGAGAAGAGATTTGTACAATTAGTTTGACCTAGAGAGGGAAATAAGAAGAGAGAAGGAAAATCTCGGAAATTTCAAATTTAATTCGTTTCATTTCAATTTCCTTGTGTGTTTGGAAACAAAAGAAGGATCTGATAAAAAGAGAACAAGATTATGAGAAAAAATGTCCTGCGGAAAGATCTTTGTCACTTTTTAAAACTGAGTTGAAAGAGAGAGAGAGAGAGAGAAAAAAAACTGGTTCAAGTACTTTTGTACAGTTTTCGACTTGAGAAGTTTTTGGGGAAATGGAAAAAAAACAAAGTTTCTGGTTTAATGGAAGAAAGTTGAAAAAAAAGTTTGAAACGTTTTTATCGGTTGGGAACACTTGCGAAAACTTGTGGGGAACTGATATTCAACATCAGTGTATGTGGAAAACTATTTTTATAGTTGAATGCAAAAGCGACACATTTTGAAGAATAGAAAATGTTATTGTATTCTTGGCTTCAGATGAAACCGTATAACAATATTTTTTAAAATCCAAAAAATCAAAATTCATTGAATCATCAAACATCGTTAGATCTCAATTTTTGGAGAATCAAAAATTATTTGGATTATTGTAGACAATTGAGTACTTTCAGAAAAAGAACAATTTATTCAGCTTCCGTAAGTTTGATTCAACATTCAGCATGGAATTATAAATATTATGATGTTACAAATAATAGTAAAGCTGTGGAAAAGAAACATCGATAGCCGTGGCCAAAGGTTTCCATAGCGGAAACTACCGTAACCTAAAAATATCGTTATTTTTGGGTTTGATTAGGAATTTTGGAAAAAGCACTGGTGTCTATTCCACAACCCCAAAAATTCGTACCAGACTATCGTAAAACCTGTAATAAAAGGGATGCCCTCACACCTCCAACTCTGAGTCAAATCAATTAATCTCGGTACTGTAAAAGATAGAAAAAACATATCAACTGATTTGACAAATCTTTTGTATCCTTGACAGGTGCCGAGATAAATTGGCTCAAAGTTACAAGTCAGAGAGTTTTTCTTTTTTTTGAGTGAGAAAACGGTCCATTTTCAAAAATATCATTCCATGTTTGGCTTCAAATGAAACTGTACGAAAGTAATTTTCAAAAATTCACAAAATCCAAGTACTTCGAATCATCAAAAGTCGTCAGATCTCTATTTTTGGTAAAATCTAAAATAATTTGGATTAGTGTAGAGAATGAAATTCTTTCAGAGAGATAACTATTTTTTCAGTTTCACACTCTTATCGTGTTTAATACAATAGAAGCCCATTTTCTGTGTTCAACTACTGTTTCGAATAATCTTTAATGATTTATTAATGTTTTATGGTGAAAATAAGTAATTTATGAGAAAATTCACAACATCTGATTGTTTTTGGGACACAAAACATGAATGGAGACGTTTACTTGTTCATTCTTTCAACAAAGTGGTTTCTATTTGAGCAATCTCTCGGTGCACTTTGCGGAGAGAGCTGAGTCATGCTGGACGTTTTTGCTGGAAGCAAAGAGGTGATTTGCTGCAAGGTTTTGGAAATCTCTTCAAACTCCAAATACTTTTGATGCTTTTTCGACGCATCTTGCTGCAATTCCTGAATTCTCTCCGCACTCATCCTCTCTTTCTCCTGATATAACCCTTGTGCCGACTTGATACTCTGCTCGAGTGCGCGGATCTGAAACGAAATCCATTAATTTTCTCTTGTCGCGTACAAAACGGCCCTCACTTTTCCTTTAAGCTCATCTATAATCTCCTCATTGCTTAATTTCTCCTCTCTCAGCATTTTGTTCTCCGCCGAAAGGGACTTGGAAAGAGCATGTAGAGCGTTAAGCTCCTTCTCCACTCGGCTCCGTTCCGCGATGTTCTCATCTTCAGTTCTGTCTCTGTCAAGAATCTGAATAAAAGGAGAATTAATGATGGTAATCTCTCTGCATATCTTTTTTTCTAACCGTTCTCTCCAGCTCTTCGCATTTTTGTCTCATTATTTCCACTCGATTCTGCATGCTGTGCGTTGAACTTTTTTCTAATTGGAGCGCAGCCTTGAGTTCTGTGACGAGTTCACTATTTGCGTGAGCCTCTGCAATTTCCTGTTGCTTCACTTTGAGGTCCAAGCTCTCCAGGCGACTCAGTTCAGTGGATATTTTTGCATTTTCCTTGATTAACACCGAGTTTTCTTCCATGACCTAAAAATATATCCTGCTAATTTCAACTATAATAGAGTCTGTTACCTTATCAATGAGCTTTTTGTCATTGATTCTGGTCAGCTCAAATTCTCGTGATTGTTGTGTGAAAGTTCTTATTCTGTCCTAAAAATATAAATTATATGTAACACCTCCCGCGTGACTCTTTTTTCATACCTGGTTGTCAGAATCTTTGAGTCTCAAATCACGTATATCCGCTTCGAACAGCACTATTCTTCCCTTCAAATATCCAATTTCTGCGGAGAGAGCGCTTATTTCGCTGTCTTTCTTGGAAACATCTTCTTGAAGGTGCATTACGCTTGACTGCAAATAAAAAAGGAGTCATGAGAGACGAGACAGATAAATTTTTTTCTCTGATCACCTGAAGGTGTGAAATATCAGTATTCGCATGTCTGAGCCGTTTCGTTAGATCGAGTTTCTCATTATCGGCCGCCACAATATGAAGCTCTTTCTCTGCACACGCCGGAGCAAGCTCATCGATTCGTTTCTGCATGTCTAGAAGTTCTTCTAGCAGACCCTTTTTCTCAGTCAGCATTGCGTCTGCAAGTTAGTCATTGCTTTCTCCGTTTTAAGTATCTCTCATCACTACTAATTTCTTTCCGTTTTTCCTCTTCAAACTCTTCCATCCTCATCGACAGTGTTTCAATAACTTTTTCCAAGTCAATCTCTTTTTCCTTGTTAGCACTGATTTCCTTCTCTAGCAATGTATTTCTCTGAAATTCGTAAGTTCTTGCACAATCTCAAATGAATGTTTTCTCACTTCATAGGCGTCCTCTAACGTCTCTATCAAAGACTCCTCTCGTTCCAATGTCTGACTCATAACGAATGAGCGCTCTCTGAATACGGAAGCAAATGAGAGGATGTGTGACTAATTGGAATATGACTAACCTCATAGAGCTCGCGTGTCGAGAACGCGGGTAACATGGCACACTATATTCACGTCGGTCGCGCACGTAGGAATCGTAGCTCTGTAATAAACTGAGACAATTGAGATACAATTTCTAATGAAAATTGTTAGTCGACATTTAAATACTTACGTTCTATAATAGAAACACACCCTATATGTGCACTTTAACCTCAATTATCTCGGTTCCCATGAAAGATAATAAAAATTTATCAACTGATGAAATATTGGTGATGTTATGATAAACATTACATCAGGTGACTAGTTCTTGATATCATTCCCAAAGAATGAGATATATAAACTCACAGTTAGCGATTCGGGTGGCGCTGTATGATAGTTTTTTACGTTATATATCTTTTTTGTAATTAAATGTAGCATAAAACCCGAAATTTCACAAAAAAAACCGTATACTTGAGGAGCCGCTCTTTCTAAAACTATGATTTAAGATAAAAAATGTTTTTTTCACTTTTCATTCTATTCTTGCCTAATTTACGAAGAAAAATCGAAAATTCATACAAAATTCATTATAGTCACAGACATTCCTTCTTTAATTTCATAGACATTTTTCACTTTTTTCATTGTCACACTTCTTGCAAATGCTGCATCACATCACCAAATCAAGCCACATTAATCCTAAACTTTGCTTACTGATCAATAAACATTTTATTCTGAGCTCTAAAAGAGCTCCACACGTGATAATTCCTGTCTAGTTGTACTAACATCGATTCCTAAATTCTCTTCTATTTCCTATAATTATCACTCTCCTTCTTTCTCCTCCCATTCACTACTACTAGACTCACTCTTTCTCTCGCAAGCCGTTGCGAAAACTGAGACCGGTCACTGATGATAGCTGGAATCGGTGGATGGTACGACGGAAGTTGACACCACGTCTCTCCATTCAACGACACCTGAATCATTTTTTCCTGTTTTTCACAATAAACTAACTATTCTATTTTCACCTCATTTCCTCTTGCCAAAATCTTTGTGGTAGTGCCACGACGCGACTGATCTCTCTGTGATGCTGTTGACGAGCGCCGTTGTTGCATTTCTTCCATTTCGCGAACGTGAATCTCCCGTTCCCTATCCCGTTCTCTTTGAAACTGTTCCTCCCGATACCGCTCTTCCTCTAGCTCTTGCTGCCTAATCCTTTCCCCTGCTGCTGCTTCTTCCTCCTTCTGGGATTGTTGTTTTCTAAAAATCTTCCCACTCTGATTTCTGGTTGTTTTTATTGCACTTACAAAAAAGTGTTTTCGATCTGCAAAAGTTGTATTTGTTGCTGAAGACTTTGCGCATATTGGTCAGCAAGATTGGAAATCTCATTGGCTTCATGGTCGGTAGCATTATGGCTGCAAAAAAGTTGCTTGTTTATTCCGTACATTCTAAGAAGTGATTTTAAGCTAATGAAAACTTACACGGGTTGCTTGCAAGTACTTTGATCAATTCTACCGTGGCTTGTCTGCGATCTAGTTTGATCTATTTTAACCGGATCAGATCTTCCTTGGCTTAGCCGTCGCCTTGGAGCAATATGAGCTGCTTTTCCTGAAAATATAGTAAAAATCATATAATCAAAGAAAACATCTACCTTTTATAGACAGAGACATGCTGCTCAATAGAAATAAGGTAGTAGGTTGAAGAGGTATGCAGTAGCTCACGGAAATGAATTGAGGCCCTTGCGGAAGACGGACGGGCGGGCGTGACGAGGGAGGGGAACACTAGCCAGCACCTCGAGTCCCTTTGGTTACCATGACAATCGAGGAGGGGCGAATACCCAATAATATTGAGAGGGCTCCTTCCTGCGGAAGTGTATGACAGAGCGAGAATCCTTTTGTTGAGTAAGCATCTCTTTTCATAGGGCAGGTGTTTTCGGTGTTATCAACTTTTCATTGATTGATTTATTTTTCCTTCCGCTTTTTCCGTTCTACTTGTACTTTTTCCTTACACTTTTCTCACAAATTTGAGTGTAGAAAAAGGGTCCCCGCACTGTTAAGTTTGAGGTCAATTATTTCAATTCCTGTGAAATGTTTCAAAAATGTGTCAACTGACAACAAATTTCTGATATTATGATGAATAATACATTAGTTAACAACTTTTTCATGTCCTCGACACAAACCGAGAAGTGCTAGCTCAAAGTTAAAAGTTCGGTGTCCTTTCTATTATAGGTTTTACTCTAGATCACAAATAAGAAAAATGTATTTTGAAAATTTCAATGTATTTATTCATAACATGAAATATAAAAATTGCACAAAACGATTCATAGGTTAAAGACACCCAAAAGAAAAATTGACTATATCGCAAAAAAAAACATCCGTTGAGTAATTCGTAATCACATTTTTGAATGTCCACAGTAATCTCAACCAGAGAGATTAGATTAGGATGGCTTAGTTTTCTTATGGAGAAGACACATCGAAATATACAATCAATGAAAGTCCTAGAACGTTTTTCTATACATCCGGGATACTTAATGAAGTTTAGTTGACGGGATTGCGGGTGAGACTTAGGGTGCGAGAGATGGGTTGTTGTTGTTTTTTCAATGTTTTAAAAGAAAACAAAGGTACAATAGAATAATCCGTAATTGAGAAAAAAGTGAAAAAAGAAGAGAATTGTTTGAGTAGCAAAAAAAAATTTAAAACTGCAAAGTGGGAGAGAGCTCAAGCTCAATGTTTGACCAGAATTAGAAAGTGTTTGAAAGAGACGGTTTTTGGTATCACAATTGGAAGGATCACAAAACAAACAATGCCTATTCGCTGTCGCACATGACATCAGCAAACCACTCCTCAACATCGGTGTCGACCCCTTCGTGCTTCAAGATGAACGGGTGCTGAAGAAGCTGGTCGTAGTTCATGCGTTTTGTTGGGTCACGCTGGAGGCAGCACGTCACGATGTCGCAGAATTCAGCCGAGAACATGGTCTGAAAATAGAATAATGGTATGTTTCCTGGTAAGATAATTTTTATTTTCCTGCCATCTAGCCATCTAATTTCAGACACCCTTTCACTTACGGGATCCAAACGTGGTGGTTCGTCGTGGATAATCTTGGACATCATTTCGAACTCCGAACCACCGAATGGGTAGCGTCCGGTGGCCAACTCGACCAACGTGAGTCCCAACGACCACACATCACTTCTGATGTCGTACGAGTCATCATTGTTCGGGTCGAGGCGCTCTGGTCCCATGTACAACGGACATCCAGCGGTCTTCGAATGAGCTCTCGACTCGATCAGGCGCCCAGCGATTCCAAAGTCGCAGAGCTTGATGACACCACTCCAATCGAGCAGGATGTTGGATGGCTTGACATCGCGATGCATGATTTGCTGGAAACAATAAGAACGGATTAGTAAGGATGATTGATGAGCTTTTTTCGCTTAAGTGCTCCCTAATACGTATTTATGTTTGACACTTACATGCTTTGTTTTGAGGTAATGCAGAGCCTTGATAATACTGATGCTAAGCTTGCCGATAATTCTTTCTGGAAATGGCTTTTTGATGCGATCGAGCAGACGATCAAGACATGTAGCCATACACTCCATACACACACGGACGTCGTACTGAAAATAAGTTGGATTATGTAGTTGAAGAATGCCTTCGAAGTTAGCTTACCGTAGTGATGAAGTAGCCGTAACAACGGACAATGTACGGACAGTCGAAAGAGATGCAGATAACATCAAGATCCATGAGAATACGGGACATCTCATAACTGTTCGTTGTACGCGGCATAGTCTTCACAGCCATCGTGAAACTCTTATAACTGCATTTGGTTACAGTACCGCAGCTTCCGTGTCCAATATCTTCCATGAAATCCAACTCTTTGATCTCAGCTTTGTGTGTGACACCTAAAACTTTGCGTTTGAAAATGTGAGAAAAGTTTTAAACTTCATACCGTGGATCGTGAGAGCTCCAGAGTTCTTTTCGGCTTGCTCCAACAACGTCTGCACGTTGTGGCTGTTGCCACGGATGGTCGGTGGTACCAATGGTGGCTGGCGTGGAGATGGAACCAGCTTCGAAGGCATCTTCGGAGTGTCATTGAGGCCTAAACCTCCCAACCCGAAGTCTCGGTCCATCACTGTAAAAACGAAATGTTAATAAAGCTCAAATTTCGTACGTTTATACGATTAACAAGCAAGAACGGAAGAAAAATCTGTGAAATGATCAGAGCAATCGCATTATTCAATTTCAACTCTTCCCGAAAAGGGGTGTGTGCTTAAGATGGGGATTTTAGTGTTGACGGAAGCGCAGAGATATTGCAGATGCCAATGAATAGATGAAGGACGACAACAAAATATATCTTATTTTCTCTCGGCGCCACTCCTCTTGCTCCCGTATACTATTTTGCCTCGCTACTTGCACTTTAAAAGAGTTCACGTAGGAGATTAGGAACAATGTATCTGGGGTTTTGTTGTTGTATTAGAAAATAAGCTTCATTTGCGTCAACAACTCTTATGCAGAGCTTTTGGTTGCTGTTTAGCATACTAAATATAGCAGCAGAAAGTTGAAAAAACTATTAGCTTAGGCGGCGAGAGTGTGATGGTCCTGGGAAAAGAAAGAGAGACACAGACAGAAAAGAAAGTTCAAGGAGGGGCTTTTGCAACCGCAACAGTTTGCAACTTCTCCTTTACTTTCCTTCTAATAGACGTCGATTAAATCGAATTGCATCATAGTGAAAACACTGTCGGAGGAGAGAAAAAAAACAACAATGCGTTCAAAAAACCAAAACCGCAAGAGTACGCACCCTGACGGCGTCTCAATTAAACAGCGCCGATGTGAGGAAGAGGAAGCAAAAGACGAGGTAGGGAGGAAAAAATGCAAACAGCCCTGTGAGACACACTGTGCGTAAATAAGTGCAAAAGTTACGTTGGAACACTGGGCCGCGACGCGACCGCGTGCGCACCTCCTTTCTCCCGTTCGCAAAACATTGGCGGTCCGTTCTCTTTTTTTGTTTTCACCCTGTTTTTCTCGTCCGGTTAACATGCCCCCACCGACAGAAGGATTTTGCGAACGGTATTGTATATCCCGAACAGATTTTTTTCTCCTCATACTCTCATTTTCGGTATTTTTCGCGGCTTGATACTTATGAGGGAAAGAAATTGGGGAGGGGGACACAAAACAATGAACGAGACACACATCTAAACTAGTGCGGGCGGAAATTGGGAACACTTTCCACTGATAATAATGGTGATACTCTCTGATTGTCATGTGACAATAAGAGAAAAACCTCCTTCCCCCCTCCTTCCCCCAAAGATTTTTTTTGTCTCTTAAAAAATGGAGTAGAAAAAATGGTTCGCTAGAAAAATTGTAATTTCTCCCTGAGAACAAATACAGGCGGAGCATAAATATTTCTGATTATTTCGTAATGAAAAAGTAATGAAAACACCCGGGCGTTTGCCGATATTTCGAAATGAGTGAAAGCAACAATCAATGCCTGTATGATCCAGGAGAAACGTTATGAAATAATTTTGGTATGCATAGAAAAAGAGAAAAAAGAGAAAAAGAAAATAAGTATGATCTTTGAGGTTGAGTAATTCCGTAAATGAGAGTAACCTAATATAGTAGTACTACAAAAGCAACGGAGCGTGTGTAAGCGACCAAAGTTGATCTTGAAGCCTAAATATTACCTGATTTTCTTCTTCCGCGGGAATTGGGATTGCTAGGTTCAAAAATTCAATTTCAATTCAAATGCTAATACAATTACAGAGCACTACGTTCTGTGCTAATTAGCAGGTGTGAGGGATTCCTCAGCGAATATCGCGCTTTCTTATTTCTAGCAAGAATAACAAACATTCAGTTCAAGTTCTTCTTCTCAATCCCAACAAATCAGATATGGACCAGTTGCCGTATGACTCATCACACAGTTTGAAAAAAAATGTCGGCAGCCGCCCGGAAATGTTCTGTTACCGGTGACTCAAGCAGCGAGAAAGCGTGAATTTTTTGGCGTTTCAACCTGTTTTTTTCTTGGTGATTAGAGCGATTTTTAGTTGCCAACAATAGATTTGAAATTTAGAAAGAGCAAGAGCTGAGAAAATTTTACCGCTGCCTTTGGAAGAAGTGTTTGACTGCCACGGACGGGTAAAAATCAATAAACGCGTTCGCCCTCTCTCTTATCGGAAAGTAATTATGTCCCTCTCACTCTTGTTATACTTAAACAGTTATGCTTATGCTGGGTGCGAACAGGCAAACAAAACCGGTTTTGCAACATTTGCAAAAATTTCGGTCACCCCAAAAATGGTCATGGAAAATTTGGAAATTTAGACTGAAATTTGGTGAGCAAGGTCAAGTTTAATGATCTGGTTGTGTCGCAAGAATGATTAAAATATTTTGCGATAGGCGGATACCAATAATACAAAAATTGAGTCATTGACGGGGCGGTTCCTCCCTGTGAATGAGTCACAATGCGTAGTGGGTGGGCGGCGAAAAGAAACATGAAATAAATAAATAACTGAGACTGTTTAGAAAGGGTACGATGAGACAGAAACTGTAACAAAAACTGAGCTTTTGATTCTCTCGATAAGTTGAGCAATTGTCGAAATGTTCTACTTGATCAAACTTTCAACTTTGTTCTTTTGTCGATGTTGGGGCAGTGTGAGAAGAATAGAGCAAACATGAAAAACGGGAGAAGAGAATATAGCTCGGTTTGTTAAATAGATGGTTGGTTCGCCTCGGCACTAATATACAAAAATCGTCTGGCGATTTCTTGGTACACTCTCATTAAACGGATACAAAAAACACTTCGCACAAGACTTTCTAGAAGCCAGAACATTCAAGATACGCGACTTTTCGACGGAGATGCCTTGTTTTGTCGTTCGGAAAATTTCTGGAAAACGACAGAAATGTGAGGGGCCACAAAATAAAGGGAGGGAAAATAATTTATGCATCAAGGGACAATAGCCCAGAGATGACTGCAAGTATTCATATTATGTTTTTTCAGAATTTCGTAATTCAAGATTCAAGGAAACCGATAGACTTGTGATCCCAATTGAATCATTCAAACCTTAGGATACTTCTGCATTCTCAGTTTCCACGTCATAATATTTTCTAACTTATTGTTCTTTCTCTTCTTTGGATGCTGTTTCGCTTTGGAGTTGATATATCTGTGAATCAGTTGTCACTCATTTTCACACTTTCAATTAGTCCTATCAAGGAAGACGAACTTCTACCCCATTTCTAATCTTATCCAATATCTTTTCTCGATTCTCGCAGTTGTTTTCTTCTTCACCTCTCTTCCCGTCCTTCACCTCGCACACACATACACACAACACAGCGTCGACGTCCCTCCATATATTCATCCCTTACTCTGTCTGCACCCTCCTTCTATTACACTCTCCCTTCTCTGTGTCTCTATTCTTTTGCAAGCGGAGCGGTCGCGTCGCGGCTGTTCAACCACATATTTTCCTCATTTTGGCATTTTTCAACGTTTTTCTGCTCTTTCTTCACGATTTTCACTGAATTTCACTAAAATTTGATTTATTTTCAGGTATGTTTTATGCGGACTTCGTTCTTTCGAAGAAAGGGCCTCTTTCCAAAATTTGGTTAGCTGCTCATTGGGAGAAAAAGCTGTCCAAAGCTCAAATCGTCGAAACCGATGTCAATGAGGCCGTAAACGAGATTATGCAGCCACAAGTAAGCGATTTTCTCGGCTTTTATTGAAATTTACATGAAATCTACAGCAAAAACTGGCTCTCCGGACCACAGGACATTTGCTGTTGGGAATTTGCCGTGTCTTCTCGAGACAGACCAAGTACTTGCTGGCAGACTGCAATGAAGCTTTCCTCAAGATCAAGCTTGTATTCACAAAGGGAGCTTTGGATCAACCAAATCCGACTTTCCCGACGTTCACCATCCAAGACGTGAGTTTTCATCGATTTTTTGTAGATTCGGCGGAAGCTTTTTACCCCCGAGCTTTCAATTTTCAAAAACTCACGATTATTTCATCTAATTGTATTCCAGATCTACGGAGAGTTCGGCGACAACGTACTGCCAGAGTTTGACGACGATGAGCTCAATCATGCTCCGATCTGCCAGAGCCGCATCGACGACATCACCATGAAGGAGGACATTCCGCTCAAGCCGAGCTACGACTACACTGCAATTCTTGAGGTAACGCAATTTTGAGAAACGGGATCAAGTGAGAAAAAAAGCTAAGTCACCAAGTTACCGGCCGGACACTAATAAGTCATTTGAATTATGACTTTCGCGCGCGCGGCCGCCACACACAGTCTCTTCCACCTTGGCACGGCCACAAACTTGTAAAGTGATGATGCAACTTGAAACGCTCCTGTTATTTCTGGCTGCAGTCGTCTAAAGCTTAAGTTTCTTCTAAACAAAAACTACTAACTGCTTTTTCGTTTTTCTTGACGATTGTTGGGCAATATTCGGCGGAAATGTAACAGTTTCGGCAGAGTTTGAACGTTATCTAAGAGAGACTTTTGGC
Source organism: Caenorhabditis briggsae (assembly GCF_000004555.2). Lineage (NCBI taxonomy): Eukaryota > Metazoa > Nematoda > Chromadorea > Rhabditida > Rhabditidae > Caenorhabditis > Caenorhabditis briggsae. The sequence continues at coordinate 13,000,400 of NC_013491.2, read as the reverse complement.
CGAAAGTGGTTTCCGGCGGGAGGTTGAGCAGGTAATGCTCTCAAGAATCGTGGAAAAAAAAAGAAATTCAGCCAACTGGTCAGATTCTTCTCCAGCACAAGCCGAGACTTATATTGGTGATGATTGAAGGTTGTACGAGAGACTAGAAAAGTTTTTTATGCCATTTCCAAGCCGCTTGACAATCAGTATAATTAATTTTCCAGCGTCTAGAATCTCGAATCTACATCATCCAGAAAATTCAGTTATCCTACCCGGCTGTGGCTGTCTTCTTTTGGGCGCTGGCTGGCCAGACTTCGCTTAAGATGTTTCCCAGAAAATGCTCGAACAGCGCTCAAAAGCTGCCAAACTTTCGCCTTGGGTTCGAATTAATGGTTCTGCCCTCGCCTTGGGATTGCCTAAAACACAGATTACCGCCCAATTTTGACGAAAATGCTTCCGAAGCTCGCCCAAAAAGCGGCTGCGCTTCAACGTTGCCGAAAAAGAGCCTACATTCGCCCAAAAAGCGACAAAGCTCATATTTTCGCCCAAAGGACTACGGTCGCAGCCCAGTACATGCAGATCTGTATTTTACCTTTTCGTCAAATCTATCCGATGGGGGTTTTGTGAAAAAAAGCTTCAGAATGCGTTGTTTTTGTTTGCCAGCGGAGATTGCTGAAAATCTTAACCATCGTTTACTGCAAAAAATCACAACTACATCATAAAACAATCAGTCTTAAGTTTTCTAGCTGCGAACAGTCTTAGGAGGTCTTCCGACAATATCGCATTCCTTTTCTACGCCAATATCGTTGAAAATCTACGGATATCTAAGCGCTGTCAGCTATTACCATTAGAACTCCTATAGCTGGCCCTAGATCAAAAACGATGTTTTCGAAACTAGCCAGTCTTCATTCATCGCTATTTCCACAATCTAACTTCTTATTTTCAGGATGATGACTTTGGAGAGATCGCTGCTGGAGTTGCCCCAGAAGACTTCACCCGTATGCTGGAAGACGTCAACAAGGAATTCGACGCTCAGGAGGAGGTGAACAGCAAAGGAGCTCTCTTCGGGCGCTATCGCGAGTCAACTCCAGCTCTTGGTGAAGCTCATGCTCCAGGAAACATGATCTTTGGAGAAGACGACATCGGTGGTTCCTACGATGATGACAGAAATGAGGATGATCACAACTTCCAAAGCACCTCTGATTATCAACATGACAATCATATGCCGATTGAGGAAATGGACTATGGGGATGACCAATACATGCGTTCAGAGCCTCCACTCGGAGAAGAAGATAATTATCGTGACGAGACTCCATTGCGTTCGGAGACTCCGGCTCGTTCGGAAACTCCACGTGTTCAGAGCCCAACTCCATCTGTCGCGCCATCTACCAGCCAGGTTTTGGAGCAGGACACCGTTGAATCGTTCTACGAGAAGCATGCACAGAAAAGAGCCCAAGCCAAGGAGCAGACCATGAAGAAGCGCAAACTTGATGATGTCAGAATGATTACTGGAGAGGAGATGAAAGCTAACATGGCCGATTATAGGTGAGGAACAGTGATTTGTCATTGATGTCCGATGATGGCATCATTAGTGTAAAGCATCTTTATAGACGTGATAGTGTGTAACGTTTCGAGACAAAAATCCGCTGTCACTTTGAAATTAAACTGTTCGCTAACACAATCATACGGCAAAAGTGATGTCAGATTTTCGTTGTAGCGGGAACATTAACGAAAAGATAATTTGGGTGGAAAATAGGTACTAACTGGTAGACAGGGACCGGAAATTGAAAAAAATCAAATAGATTGTTAGTAAAAGATCACTTGTAAATTCTCTGTGTTACAGTATTTTGTAGGACAGCTCAGAAACAAAAGAAACTCACATTCAGAAAGTGAGCTTGAATTATGGAAACCAACAACATTCGACAATTTTCTTGAATTTTCTAGCAAAAGTTAGTGGTTTTGAAAATTTTGAGTATTCTGATAACTTTGCGTCGCTAGCTGCGATGATGAAATTCAGATCACCAACATCGTCCGTAACGGTGGAGGTGCATATTAAGCAAGCTATGCCTCAGACTTTCTACCGTAGTTTATCAAACTTTTATTAGCAAGCTCAGAAAATTGCTATAAACTTATTTCTCACGGTTGCAAAAGCTGCTCTTGAAAATTGGAGCAATCTGCCTATGGTTATCGGAAACTAGAAATTCTTAAATTTCCTGAACATTTTGAACAGATTCTCTAAAAATTCCATACTCCTTTTAGAATGTGTTTTGACATGTGTCTTTGCCCGGCTAATCTAATTAAAAACTTTAGAATAGAGCTCATTTTAGTTCAATAGATGTCACAGCGTTCCAGAAAGAGTTCAATCTCACCGATAATTCCACAAATTTCTTGCGCTTTTCAGAAACGTAAAAGATTTTATCAGAATATGAACAAGGTGATATCAGAGTCGGTGTTTTGATTGTACAAAATTGTCATACGGCACACATCATGTTGGTTCTGGGACAAATATAGATGTTTTCACAGGGAAAATTATCAGAATCACTAAAAACTATATCAGACTAACTCTAGAGACAACATTTTTTATAATCATTCTTCTTTCAGAGAGCTTCTCGTCCATCTCGATCTGACTCCACCAACTCGCAAGCTCATGTGGGCTAAACGCAAGAGTCACGCCGATTTCCTTATGCACTTTCCAGCCATGATCGGATTCACCAGATGCAAGCAGTATATCAGAGTAAGTCGTCTGACATACCTGTTAGTTATCGTGTAATACAGTATCCTGCCCGTATTGGTTGCTAGATGGCTAACACAGGAAAACTGCTAGGCAAGCTTAAACTACATGATTTTCGGCAATGTATCTGGTCTAGTTGGTAGTCACAGTCCGATAATAATGTATTTTCAGGCCTACCAGGAAAATCTCACCGTCACCAAGCTTCCAGACAACGACCAGAAGGTTGAGGCTATCAAAAATGCATTGCAGCTCTGGGAGATAGGAGAGGAGGACCTTCAACAGCAACAGCAGGAGATGGAAATGCAGGTTCAGGTAAGGAGAATTCAGATGTGGGGTTTTAGAAGTGCATTTCGAAACTCTGATGCCAAGAGAAAGGCGGCTAGTTTCGGCAAGCTAGCTTGGCAGAAAGGCGTACTTCATGTTAAAATATTCTAACCATATCACTTGCCAAGTTAGCAAAACCAAAAATCTTGCGAACGGCATTTTCGGAATTTCTTGAAAATTCGAAAATTTCAAAACTTTGAGATTTCGGAATATTCCGATTCTAAAGTTTCATAATTTCGGAATTTAGGAATAGTCTTGTGATCAGTAATTGAAGTTGAACATCTTTGGAGAGTGAACCTGGAGAAAATCATACAAACTGGTTTCGATACTATTCATTTGAGTTTTCAAGAGGTTGCTCATTATTAATAGGTTTAAATTAGAAAATCTGTATACCCTTTCCTAAACAATTTGGATTAAGATTCCAGATTAGTCCCCTAGCAAATTCTCAATTTTGTGCCAACTTCTCCCCCAGCTAATGCATATTGTACATTCACTCTCAATTAACGATACTGTTTCATAACATGTTATTCTAGTAACAAAACCTATTGCGCGATACCCGCCGGTGTCTTTCGGGACTCTATTCAACTGTACCCACGTCATACGGGAACCACTATCTTACGTAATTCACACCCCTCAGGAAATGCATTAGGATACCGAAAAAGAAAGGTGTGATATTACGGGTTCGACGACAACGATCAGTATGGACCACGGCAATTATAGTTTTGTGATGGTGGTGGTGGTGGTACACATGCGCGTATTACGCAATCCGGCCCCCACGTAAAACAATAGAAGCTTTAGGCTCGTACTGCACGCTTGAATAGAAATAGCTCATGTTTTATGAGTCCCGGACATTAGTCATAAAATTAGACAATATGAGAGCGAGATGCTGCGCTTAGGTAGGTTAACGTGACCAGTCACCTGTGACATACCTATGAATGAAGCGTAGAGAGTATAGCTTTTAAATTAAAATTAAAATTTATTGATATACAGTAGATCGCCTACTGGTCCCTCACGCTGGAAACATGTTTTATAGAATTCAAACACATCGAGCACCGTATGTCATTGTAGCTTGAATAAGCGGCACATTTTAAAAGTGGGTGCTAAACGATTAACCACTTAATTGTATGTCAATCCACTACTTGAGCACCGGAACATATGTTTCTGAGGAGCCCTCGAACTCCATATGGAAACATCCCTCACGTGTCGTCTGTCTTCACGCCTGCAGCTGTCTTTGCGGATACCTGCAAAAGGATTAACAGATCTACTGTTCGCTGTCAAGTGCAAAACAGTGACACAGTTTTCGAAAACTTTACTAGTATGATGTCCATTGGCGCGCGTCGTCCTCGCATTTTAAGCCGACTGTAATCTAATCTACTTAGAACATCCGAGTCATGAAGAAGACAACAGAACGATTCAGAAAACAAGAAACTGTCTTTCGCATCAGTTTGAACAAAATATTATTTCAGGATGATCCAATCTACAACGACGACTTTGATGATGTTGCTCCAATCGACTATGACAACTTTGACATGTGTGACATTCCACAGGCGTTTGAGCCACAGCAAGATATTTCTGATGATGAGTCGATCCCACAGAGAAACCCATTGTCGCCATTCACTTGTACCACTGATGATGAGGATGGATCGCCAAGCGAGAAAAAGAGGAAATTCGCGGTAAGTTCTGGAAACTGACAAGTCCCCCCTGAGTATCCATTACACAATTTTTATCAAACACGCAGACATTAATATATAGTCTTGAAGGTGCCGCAGAAAAACACATATACAAACACACACACACACACACAAACATGCATTCCATTGAGTTACTATGCGTTACCACAGCCGTATGTTAGTGCAAACATAACCAGTAACAAAAGAATAGAGCGCAGCAAAAAAAGTGGTCCATGAGAATGTCCGACCTCTCCTCTGACCGACTTCTTTGTTGTTCACCGACGTTCATTGTAGTCGAGAATGTAAGCATCATTGATATGCACGGAATAGAGAAACAAATTACATTAGTGAAAATTTTGATTTGATTTGTTTTGATGAGATGATGGTGATGATAGAGTTTTTCTTGCAGGACGACAAAGACGATATGGATGAGAGTGGTATTGATGAGGATAACCGCTGGTCAAAGAGAACTCAATTGCTGTTGACCACCATCGCTGGAAAGTTGGACCAGAATAATGGACAGGTAAGAGGCACAACTGATTTTCGATTTTCAAATTGGATAAAGAAACAAGACCTTGAGAAAAGAGGAGAAGTTTCGCTTTCGTAATCATAGGTGTTCATGTTCCCATCCATCACATCACCGATTGATGGCGCCTTCAACCTCTTTCGAAAAACACATTGAAAAGTTTTGTTGGCCCCCTTCCTCTCTAGGTTACGAATATCCGAAATTCCGTCTATCAAATCCTTCTCCAACTGTTTCAATCTTGGTTTTCACCAAGTGGAAGAAGAGGGCATTTTCTCGGCGATGTAGTCGTCGTCGTGTGAAGTGTGAACATATGATGTGGTGGGGTAGTGAAGTGGACGCAATAGCACTACTGACAAGGACACATAACTGCATATATGAAGTAGGTACATTGGAAAATTGTGTCCCAGAAGAGAAAATGCTGGTGGTCTAAGGCTTCGCATGTTTCGAGAAGATTAGTGGTGGTCAAGAAGGCCACTTTCCCCATCGTTGACTATCCGGAGACAGTCCTCCAGCCAATCCGGAGATGGTTGGTGTTGATAAATCTGCTTGAACTCTGTAAGTGTCTCGGCACTACTACTTCACACTTCTCCTTTCAAAAGAGGTCAATTTATTAGGAAATAAACTGGATCTCAGAATTCAATTTTCACTTTTTGATTTCCAACCATCCCTCTTTTTGATCCAATGGTCCCATCAAATCCAAATGAAGTAATCAGTTCCATTTAATTCATGACCTTTTTATGGAGATTGTTGACTCGGATGGGTAGACACCGCGGAAAAAAAAGAATGAAATGAGGGTGCCATTATAACCTCTTGATGCCCTTTTTTAGTCTTGGAGGTCGTCTTGAGTAGGTTGCAGTACACCGACGCTCCCCCCACAAGTGCATGGTATCCTTCAAATTGTCCGACTGGTAATTTGACTATTGTTGCAATTTTTGATTGCGGTTATGGTCAGTACTAATGAGCGGCAAATGGAAACTTTTTTCTAGAAAAGAGAAAACTCTCCTCTTGGATTAGTCACAATACCTGGCCGCTTTCTCTTGGTCCCCGAAAAAAAAGGAAAATTGTACGGCTATGAATCATAGAAAGCTCAAGGAAGTCTCGGAGAGCATAAGGTGTAGCCATGGGTCTCAAGTGTCGGAAAGTGATAAATTATGCTTTTTGCGTAATTCGAACATAATGTTAAGTATGTGTCAGTTTTGCCCCCGAAGACGATGCGCATATGACCATATGTTGCCACCTCAAGTTATTCAGTACGCAAATCCTTCAACACTAAAACTGTTGCATAATCATTCCCCCTACTTCTTTTTGGAATAAAAAAAAAACGTAGCATCATTCTTTCTTTAGTTTTGCGTGTTGGCAAGAATATTGCGGCAAACTTAGAAAACTAACAAAAGCTTCACCGTAGGCATCACTTAGCATATGCGCATACGTGAGTACAAGAATGCGTCGGTGCTTCTCTTTGACAATGGGAATGAATAGGTGTACTGATTATAAGATATGATGTTGGAGAAAAAAAGAAATAATCCAAATTTTTTCAGATCGAGCTCGATGAGATGTTAAAGAAGGGAACCAGCCGGAAGACTGCAGCTGCCAAATTCTACTCGATCCTCTGCCTTAAAAAGAACCAATGCATCGACATTGAACAGAAAGAATCCTACGGAGATATCGTTATCAAGGCCGGACCAAATATCGATGTCAGCTTGATCTAATTTACATAATATTCTATCAAACACACTTTTTTTCGTTCTCTGAATATTTCCTTCCATGTCCCAACAAAACCATCATCCCTCTTCTTCTTTCAATCGTTTTGCATATATTACAGAACAAGCTTAGCTTCACCGTCTCCTAGCATCATTCTTCATGTTTTCTCCAACCCCTCCCCCTCTTCCTCATGTTGTAGTTTACCTATGTTTCACTCTAAGTTTCTCGTCTTCCCCTTCATCAAGAAAAGGTCGAAACAGTACGCGGTGCCCGGGTGATTCTCAAGAAACGAGAGTGCCTTGGAGAGGGCGGTAGTCGGACAAGAGGCATGAAGGTGTGTATGTCTCACCTTTCACTGTTCGCGCCGTTCACCTTTTTCACATTCGTTCTTGTACTACGATCTGCTGAGCCATGTGCTCAGAACTTTTCTTTAATGATTCTCTTTTTTTTGATCGATTATTTTTCTAATCAAATTCTTCTAATCAAAAAGCCCTTAACTCATCTAATGATATTTACTTATCCTATGCTCTCTAGTCACTCATCCCATCAAAATTTTCAATTACATGCAGATGTCATGTTATTTAACTGTACACACCCACCTCTCCTTGGGAATTGTACGAATTTCCAAAACCATGACTGAGTTGTAATTTTTCGAAAAATTATTACAACCCAATTGTTTTTGTGACTGTTTTAAACAACTAATAATCCCAATGATCATATATTCTTTATGTCATACTCAACTGTCTCCCGTTAATATCCTGAACTTTGTCTTATCTTGCTTTACTTTCAAACCCTAACTTGATGATTTCTATCTGCTTCTTCCCATTCAGTACATTCTAATGCTATGAGCATCTCCTCCAGCCATTCTTCAAATATTCCATCAATCATGATTACCTCCTTCTTATCAATCCACACTTCTCTGTGTCACACATGTTTTCCTGAAATCTGTATTTCTTACGGTTCAGTGTCTTTAAGGACAAAGCGATCTTCAATGTTGGCCATTGAGCTTTACGTACCTTGTTCTGTTGACGTTGGGAAATTTAATTGTACAATTTTCAAAAAATTTAATAATAAAAATGCTCTGGCAGTCGATTTTTTTTCATATTGGGAATACGAGGTTCCAAAAAGGAATTATAATATAAACGACTGTTAAATTAATAACTGATGTATGTTAAGAGAATAGTCCAAAAGGGACGGTTTAGTAGTAAGTTGCTATTGGAACTGCAGGAAATTAAGCGTAGAGGATAGAACCATCCAAAAAAGCTTCTTTCCAAATTTCTGGAACTTCAAAACTTACTACATAATACAGTGTCTTCAGAAATTGTTTTTTTGATAAGATCCCACTATCGACGTAATGTGTGGTCTCCAGGGCAGCCATGCAAAACGAGCGGCGGAGAATCATCGTTTGGCGCCCAATCTCTTTCATGTACAGTAACCCGATATTCCTTCTCTCTTTCTGAAATCAACACAGAGACCTAGAGACGAAGAAGAACCCTTCCGATGGCTTGTGTTTGACGCCCTCGATGCGCAGCGTCTCACGCGTGCACACCTACCGTTGTCCCGTGTCTTATTCGTTACGGTGTGAACAAATATTTTCCCTTCAACCCACCTACTCCTTCTTGTCGCTTCTCGACATGTTCATAGGTGTATAGTTTCGGAGAAAAGGAGTAAACCTCCCAGTTGGTCGCTAACCGAAAAGCTTGATTTCAGTTATTACAGTTTGAAATGTCGGAGATGTTTTTATAATTTTCCCACGACTTAGCATCACAAAAGGTGAAACTCAGAGATAACAATACATACATCCAGATTTGTGATATTCCAGTCAACACGAAAAAAAAAAACAGAAATATGCAAATTATGGCTTAACAAGAAAACGTAACATTAACAGTAGGCTAAACCAGATATTTGAGAACAAACCGATTTTCCGGACCAGCTGCGCCACCGGAAGCTTTCTCAGCTAGTGACTGTCCTCTTTTTTTGTATTGGCTCCAGAAGACGCAAGACTAGTGAGAAAGCTAATAAGCGTGAGTATAAAAATTGATGAGATGAGTGGTGCCGGGTGGAGTGGCTCTAACTAATAAGAATATCTGAAAGAGTTGGAGATGGCTCGGATGAGGAGAAAAAAGGGACGAAATCAAGAAAGGAAAGAGAGCCTAAGCCAGTATGTGTATGAGAATTGTGTCTTTTTCTGTGTGTGTGAGCGTCCGCGTACGCCCTTTCAACACGAATACAAAAGACTGAATAGGAGGAATGGAGCGGTGGATTGAAAAGAAACAATGCGCTGTAATGATTGGGGGGGGGGGGGGAGACTCGACGACGACACAGAAGACGGGCCCAGACAACCACAATGCTGCTGCTGTCGGCTGAAGACCTCGTCGTCATATATTCCTCTGCTCAGTTTTTGAAATAACTATACACGAAATTCTGAAAAACTCTGTATTTACGAGGCTCAACGCTGCACTTCTGAGCTAAAATGCCGTATTTTGGATTCAACTTGTTAGTCCATGTGACCAATAAGCTGCAATCTACCGGCGTAATCTTGCTGAAAGTGTCAACGTCATGCCAACAAGGATATTACTCATGATGGAGAAGAACATGATGTCCACCTTCGCGTAAGTTATCTGCCAACGCATGTCTTTGTCCTTGACGTCTGGAATATCACGTATGTCACTTCAAAATCATACCTATTTTCGACAAAGGATTAGCTAGACGAGAATGCTTGCGTCTCCAAATTTTTCGTCTTGAATAATATTTTTCGGTAAAAAACAGGAAAAAAGTCTAACAGATAAATCCTCCAACAGAGTAAGAGCTTTCCTCTCTTTTGCTAAAGTAGTTAAGTTAAACCATACATCATATTTTGCCAAATTTTTGAAGTGTAAAAAGACGAAAAAAAAGAAATCAACTAACATTTTTTTCTACTGTATCTGATGTGGAACATTTTCTTGATTCCCAATATTTCCTTCAACTCTCTACTCATCTCCTAACCACCAACGGTCGTAACCGATCATCGTTTTTCTTCCTCGCAAAATGAGGCGCATCTTCATTTATACGACCTTATAATTCGCCTTTAAAACAAATAAACTATCCTCTGGGGGCTTCAGAGGAAATAAGGTGTCATTTCGAAAGAAGGAGGAGACCTGAGATTAACTCCTCCTGTAGCATCTGGTAGTTTATGGTATGGGATGGTAATTTAGTGGTGCAGTGACTCCTCTCAGAGGTGCGTGCAGCATCCAAGAGTCACGTTTAAAAAGTCGAGAAGCCCTCCCGCATGCGACCGCACACACCTTGATCGTTTCGACCTTCGTGGTGCCCAATAGATCCTTAAAAGATCGTTTGCGTCCATCTTCCACTGTATAAACTACCTCTCCTTCTCTTTTTTTTCTTGCCCACTGTCGCCTTCTCAACGACTCCCGTTTTTTTCCTGGTCGTCCGGTATAAAGCATCATCATCGACCGATTTTGAACCTCCTTAACTCAATTGCTCGTGCAAACGATCTTCCCTTTTTCCATTGGTTTTATATAAATGTGAAGTCGTTTTGGCCGTCCTCCTCATCATTTTCCCATATCCGTCATTCAGGCGTAAGCTAGAGATGTGGATTATAGATTCAGTCACAATATTGACGATACATTTTTAATTCTGGGTTAGAAGATAGAAGAGTAGGAAACTTGAACAACTCTTCTCCTTAATAACCGATCATCAGTCCCAAAATGTTTTCTCTCTCCTGGAATCTATCCAATATTTTTAGGGGTATAGTTCCAGAGTTCCTGTTGTGACTGTTTCGCACGTCATCACAATTTCTCTCCACCCCATCTCATTTTTGTCGTCCAGTGTTTTTTTCCAACCAAAACCAAACCAAACTCTCTGTGCCGCATTCGTCTTTTGCCGTTGCCTTCCCAGCAAAAGCAAAACTAGTGAAGCAAGCCTTAGTTGTCGTTTTTTTTTTCGTTTCTCTCTCCTCACGGATACTGTAGCTATGTGTATGTGAGAGCGTTTTGCTATGTGTGCTTGCTTGCTCTGTCTGTCCCGGAGCCCCCCCCCCCATCAGAAATTGCTCTGTGCTTGCTTTCATCATCAACTTCCACCCCAAAAATATAAAACTCAACCCCTCGATTTTCTATAGGTGTGCTCACTTTCGGACTGTTTGTCGACATCATACTAAATCCGTGCTTCTGTCAATTTTAGTTAGTGTCATCTCTCGTCTGAGCCGTGTTGTTGGCATGTAATAAAGGTAGCTTAACCCCTCTAATGCAATTTTACTACCAATTCCGTTCTCTCATTTTCGCAGGCATCTTGCCCGTAACCTGGGGATACAGAAATAAAAGAGAAGCCGTCATCTTAAGACCTCCCATCTGAATTTATGTATTTTCTCCACACCATTTTCTTTTCACAATCAACAACGACTCTCGAATAACTAACGGATTATCTCCTTCGGAAACCAACCATGCTCGGTACCGCTCACTTCATTTGTCGGATTAGAACGGCGGTTTGAATAGGAAGGTGAAGCTTGCCGCCTTGTATGTGGAGGCGCTGGATGAATAAAGCTTGTTAACGGACGATCGTTTACGACAGCTACATCAAAACTAAAATCATAGTCTTCATCAGGTATCCATTGTAAATCAAGACTCCATTGTATTCCTAGGAGTTTAGTTTTATATAGTTTATTACTGATTAGTATACCGATCGCTACCGTAGTCCAGCAATGATGTGATGTGAAGAGACAAAGTTTGTGCCATTCTCGGAATGTTTGAAAACCCAAAAACTGAGAAACCCGTTAAAAAACAACACCCGAGAACGATATGATTAAATTAATCCGTAAAGTGTCCAAAATTAGCCTCCCGAAATGTTGTGTTACGAATTGAATAGGCGGGACGCTGTTGAATGGAGGCGGTGTCGCGCTTTAGAATTTTTTGTGAATGGAAGTGAAAAGCCTTATGGATTATAAACAATTAGAAAAAAGTGAATGAAGCTGAAGAAACATTGAGGATAAGAAAAACGGGGGAATCCCCCTAGCTGATCCCGACCCAGGGATAAATTATAGGGCATTATGAAATTAGGTGGAATTCGAAATTCAGAAAAAAAATCCATAATCCCTATAAGGTCGGATCATCAACATTATGAAGTAATTTTTCCGGATCGTTCGCTCAAACTGTAGATAGAGTGCTTCCGCTCTCTTTTTTCGTAAACTAACCAGAAAAACCTCTTAAGAACTGCTGTGCCCAATAACGTGTGAAATTGAAAACTGTATAGTTATACCTCGTCTATTCCCGAAGGTGTTGTTCTGTACACGGTTTTCTGCACATAGTTTGCTTTAGTTTGACGGCGTCATCATATTCCTATTCTTCTCTTATACCGCCGCGGGGCGATCTGAAAAGTTAACATCTTCATTAGCTCAAAGGGTCCTCCGAGGATATTACGTGGAACATCATAGAGCCTCATCGTCATCATCATTTACATACAGAAAGTCCCTTTATTTTCTTAGCAAAGACAGAGAGAATAAGCCACGCCCATTTAAGGCACGCGCGTCGATTGGCCATGCGGTATTCGAAGCCCCGCCCATTCCACAGTTGTCTGTGCACCTCTCGTCGGCGCCCAATCTCGTGAACCTCCCCTTTCTTTGCCTCGTCTTCTTCTTTGCTTCCCACCATCACCTCCTGTCTTTTCTACCTCCTTCCCATCGGTGCGATTCCACACGCTCCCGTGAGGTCCCCTCGCGTTCGAAAAAATCTCCTATTGTATTTCACATTGGTTGTCTTTTGCAGTGTCCACCACTTTCCCGACGTGTCATATCATTGTTGTCTCACAAGATGATGATGGATCCGGATTTAAGTAAAATGCAGGATTATTCGAGCTGGACGTTCGGATTCCAGATGCCGCCCACATCCTCTAATAATATACACCAGCAGTCAATGCAGGATGATATATCAAATGGTCCAGACAGTCCCGATTCGACGGGGAAGGATGGGAAAAAAAATGATGACAGGTAAGCTTATACTATCAGTGTTCATTGGTCCTTTTGTATTCCAAATCCATTGTTCTATTATAACCATTGTTTCATCTTTCCAGAGTAAAAAGGCCTATGAACGCCTTCATGGTTTGGAGCAGAGGGCAGAGGAGAAAAATGGCTCAGGTATGTCCTATTTCCTAGTTCCTTTGATTTTTTCTTAAACTTGATTTTCTTTCACTCCCTCATCTCGATTTCCCACACTCCTCCATTGAATTCGTAATGAGTAATAGTTTACGTCAACGATTCGATTCGTGACCTTCTGGATTCACTTATGTCTAGAGATCCTTTCCTAATATATGCACATCTATCTCACCAGTGTTTCTCAGTTTCCTTATCCATACTAGTCACTTGAGTTAATCCGCTCTTCTTTTCTAAAATAGGTTATACGCTGATTTCTGTAAATCCAGTTGTGAAATAATCCTGCCAGAAACTATAGTGATTAGATAAGAAACTTTAACAAAGATCTAGATCATATCCTGGTTAGTGGGTGGTATTCATACTTTGATCTGGTCATTTTGAGATAGTACACTTAGGGTTGTAACATTCAAACATACTCATTGTCATGGATCATATATTTTTCAGGAAAATCCCAAAATGCACAATTCTGAAATCAGTAAACGTCTTGGCACAGAATGGAAGATGCTCAGCGAACAAGACAAGAGGCCATTCATCGATGAAGCAAAACGGCTACGCGCGATTCATATGAAGGTCAGTAATTGAATCTAGACGGTTCACATCATAGTTCTTTCTTTATTGGTACTGGTTGAATCAAAATTCTTGTTTCAGGAGCACCCAGATTACAAATACAGACCAAGGAGGAAAACCAAGTCGATCAACAAGAAGAACGGAGCTCCAATCCCATTCGGAAACTTGGAAACCAAGGCACCGACGGTAATACTTACTCTTCGAAGCACATATCCTCAACAATTTTGTATTACAGTACCCAACGATCTCCAACAACTGGAATCCAACAAACCAGTACATTGATCAATTCCGATTTGCTCCATACTACTCATCCTCAGGAGTGATGGATCATATCCCATTCTCCCTGGCCAACCCAGTACATGCGGTGCCAACTGACAACTCGTCGCCATCTCAATACCAACCATCCCCATTGAACACCAACTTCTCGACGAGCAGCTACTTGACAACACCAAAATCGGAGAGCTCTCCAGTCGGAAGCGATTCCACCGTTGGAACCATCGACTCCACGCAGTTCCGATCCTACTACGATCATTCTAAGGATCCAATGATGTACCCATACAGTCTTGACTTGACGCATGCTCAAAACATTCAAAATGCTCTTTCCCAATCTCATGTCTCTTCATGAATTAAACCCGCCACTAACCCTAGAATTAGCACATTTTGAAATTCTCTTACCAGAATACAAAACACCAAAAAATCCCTTACCTTTTCTCAAAACGGTTACTATTTTTTTTTTCGAATTCTTTCTGTGGCTTTAAAATCATAGAAAATCAGAATTGTGCATTTTTATCGATTTTCCCAAGACCTATTCTTTTTTCACTTTTTACCTCGTAATCCCATTTCTCAACTCAATTTTTTCTACAAAATGTCCCGTGTAGGGTGATCCGTGCCCAGAGGTTGTTTCACTTATTTTTCCAATTTCTACAGTATACGTCATCCCTATATTCTGTTTGCCAACACATTCGAAAAATGACTCTATAATAATCAGTAATAATCTAAGTTTTAGTCAGTTTTCGGTGTGATTTATCGGGGTTGATTTTTTTTAATTTTCTGTTCTTTCCTCTATAACTCTGCTCCTGTTTCATAAAATTTCTTGACTCGCATTTCACGTGTGTCAGCCGTCATTTTCCATAATTCCCCAGTTATTCCTGTATCTATCTTCCCAAATTTTTTAACTATAACTGTATATTTCTTCCTTTGCTTAGACACCTATTTAGATGCGTTTCAATTTTTCCACTGAATGTTTTCTTCTTGAAGGACCTCATATTTCAGTTTTGCATTCTGGAGTAACATGTTCTATAATTCTAGAATTGTTGAATTCATCGACTCTTTTTTTCTTCCTTCCCATTTCAATTTTTTTTAATTTATCAAAAGTTACAATCTATAAACTTTAAATCTAAAAACCAATGCCCATTTTTTTGGTGAAACAACGAAGCATCGACAACAATTTGGAAAAGCGGAAAAGGATGTGGCAAACTTCTCGAAGCGATGTTTCCGGTGCTTTTCTTCTTTCTTTCACGGCTTCAGCCTCATCCTACTTATCAAAAAAACTGAGGCTTCTGAAGTCTTGGTCTGTCTTTTTTTATTCATTGCACATACATACACATATATACACAAAACTAAAACCCATGTTCTTCCCTTGATTTGGTCGTTACCGAGAAGTTTATTTTGTACAAACAGACGTCGATACCTGACATGAGAGGTGACAGAAAACGAGAAGAGCAAGAAAGAACAAGGCGAAACAAGGAAGAGTCAACGAAAACTGTGCATATGAATTTCACGAATCGTCAAACATCGGCCCGGGGTCTCGTTTTCGTCTTCGCCTTCTCGATTCGATTTCGCACTACCTCCTAACACATCGACATACATACTGTTTCTTCTAGTGCGGGTTGTTGCTGCTGATGGGTGCAATCGGAATCGGAATCGCGGAATGGGTCTCAATTCCTCAACTCAAACAAAAATAGCCGGAGCTCCTACTGGCTGGCTGGCGGCTACCGGGTAAAACGGTGGCCGATCGAATTTCCCGTCACCCGACTGAATACCCTGGTTGATTCTGGTTTTCGAGCAGATTTCGGGATTGAAATTGCCTGAACCTACTGCCGATTTTGGTGGCTCCACCGAAAACAACGGGGGACTCTCTCTTCAACCAATTTCGTCCCATATATTCATAAGCGTGACTTTGGCCCGAACCAACCACAACCACCACAAGTACCCCTCAGACCGCACAGCAGGGGGGTTGGAAATAACTGACTAATATTTTCGTTGACTCTGGAAGTTTTCGAGTGAGCTAGAGAGGGAGAAAGAAAGAGCCGGAGGGATCTCATTCTGCCTCCTGACTCGTCGTTGTCTACTTGTTTCCCGTGACTATCGTAAACCTGCGCCAATTTTAAGTCGGTCGCAGCTTCCTACCGTAGTTGGGTGGTCCAAGTGAGGGAGAAAGAGAGAGAGGGAGAGAGGGAGAGATGAGAGGCACTGAGGTCACAGCTTTCTAGAAAATAGAAAAAGACAGAGAGTGTTGTGTTTTCCATGAACAA
Source organism: Caenorhabditis briggsae (assembly GCF_000004555.2). Classification (NCBI taxonomy): domain Eukaryota; kingdom Metazoa; phylum Nematoda; class Chromadorea; order Rhabditida; family Rhabditidae; genus Caenorhabditis; species Caenorhabditis briggsae. The sequence goes on along the minus strand of NC_013491.2, from coordinate 12,984,226 downwards.
TGTGGGGAGCAGTAGTTGTCGTCGGACGAGCCAATCCTTAGTAGGTGATATATTCTGTCGGGGAGGTCTTGATCTCGTTTACTCTTAAACAACCACCGCCCAAAATTTGTTCCTCGATCTCAAGGGAGCTCTTTCACTTGCTCCACTAGGTAATCGGATTTTGAAGACAGAGAGAGAGAGAGAGGATTGCGCCGTCCACCTTTTGTTGAGAATCACTCTCGGGTAATGGTATTTACAGTCGGCGGGGAGAAGGGAAGGCGAGAAGTAGGGAAAAGAAAAAGAAGACGAGTCCATTTGTGTGTATCACATTCGTGTTCGCAAACAATGTCCACTGAGCTCCGAGTTGCTCTCTCACTATCCTGATCCATTGTTCTTGGAAAGCGAACCCACACAACTTTTGGGGTATAGGATATTTAACTCAATATAAATAGCACTGTGTTTTTAGGCTTCTAATGCTTCCTCTTCGCACAGGTTCACCTGGCCACAGTTTCTCTGTGCATCACCAATTAGAAATGAGCATCAAATTGCTAGTGGCCCAAGGAGAACAATGAAGTTTGCACACACCTGTCTGGAGTCAAGGAATACGGAATATTCTAGTATTTTGATGTTGAAAGAGAGAGGACCAGTAGTACCTACAGTACTGCCAAAAATTGAGATCCACCTACTATTGCTCATCTAATTTCAGATTTGTTTAAAACGAATCACAAAGATATCTCTGACGTCAACTTTGTTATGCTTACCTATTTTGCTCTACACAGAGGGATTTCTCTGTTGTCTCAGATTAGGGTTCAAATCGCCTCATGTCTCTATTCTGTCTCCTAATTCTTGGAACATGACACCCAACTACCGACACATGCGAAGCGAGAGAGGTAATAAACGTCGGTGTGTGCAAGGTCTTACAGGTAACCGGAGGGTCCGCAAAAACCAGCGGGAGTTCCTGGCCAAGGTGGGTCGCAGGGGGTGGCCATCCCATTAATTATCTTCCACGCGTCTATTGTTCGGAAAAGGACCTCAAATTATGATGTATGACGACTTCGGAGGGCTCGGCGACTCCACAGGTCTATGAATAGGGTTATGGGACTGCCTGAATCGGAGGCAAACTAGCAGATAATCCCTGCTCGGTTCATTGCGTAAATTACTTTTTGATTTTGGATGTCGCTGAGATTTCTGGGAACAATGGGATTGGGGGTAGCGAAACTCTTTTCATATTTATATCTATTTTAGAGGTACTCCTTTTTCCTTGAATTCAATTTAAAGTCGAGCCAAGAAGCTAGGAAGCTAGAAATTCAAAATTTTTAAAATTCATCGAGGGTAGAACCAATTTTAACGTCACAAAATTTCTGTCAACACCATCTACGGTTATTAATCATCATTCCTTATTTTTTTTTCCCTTCTATTATATTCTATTCAATAATCAATCCTGATGACAAATCATGTAATGTACCATGTATGTACATGTCGGCACCGTATTGTATAACCGTTTTCTGACTGTAATCATTCCATGCAATTATATTGTTTAGTCATACTGGGCACATACAGTATCCTTTATTAACATTTTTTCTGCCAAGCTTCATGTGCATTGGCAATTTTTGGCTTGTTATTTTGGGATCGCACGAAAACATTGTGACTGGAAAAACAAAAACATGCATTTCACCCAATATTCATATAAAAAGTGATTATGTACTGTACCTCCGTCAATTTTTTTTTTTGGTCGGAAGTGAAAAATTTCTGGATGAGTCGACAAAGAATGCGTCATGTGGGTTCTATTGTTTGGTGAGAACATTTTTCAGGTTTGTCTTCAGGTTCAGAAATGTGATTAAAAATAAGACGTGGAGAAAAGAAGAAAATTGATTGGAATTCTTTGATAAGGGGGTTCCGGGCGTTTTGGGTGATAACAAAAAGTACCTGGATAAGTTCAGGATATCAGTTTTTTGGAACATTTTCGAATAGTGAAGACAAATAACGGTTTTTGGAAGCGTGATACTCTTAAAGGAAAAATTAATAAATGCGAAAATCCAGTTCGATTCTCCATTTTCAACTAGAAAAAAACTAATGTGCTTCTCTGGAATAATTCATCAAAATTAACCTAATTAAATGTATAAGGTGTGAACGCGTAACATTTGGTGTAACCTACTAATCCAAAGCAAGCCGGACAATCAGACACTCAATCTACCGTGTGCTACGCGGTCGTGTGTCATTAGCAACATGCCGATGAGCTTTCGCATTCCGCAATCTTACTCTTCTCGTGTTGCATTCCTTCTGGGACCACCCTCACACTCTCCATCTTGTATTAATAAAAATAATAATGATAATTGTGTACTGCAATAATTACCAGTATGCCGCGCATACTTACATGAAGAGAGAAGACATCCATCCGAGAAGGGAGAGATCAGCTAGTGTTGACATGGACCCTTTTTGCGCCTCTCTAGCTCAGCGAGCAGCTGCGTCCCGTCTCCTTGTCGGGGGAAGAATCCAGAAACAAGACTTAGCAGCTTACAGAATTATGCATTACTTGTCCAGTGATTATGAGCTGTGACGGACCGGCAGGAAAGAGGCGACCACCGGAGAGAGAGAGGGGTTCATTTCTCGCGCACTCTATTATTTTAGTGACAGATGACAGGATGCCGCTCCTCCAAATGAGTTCATTGAGGGTAGTGGATTTGTGAGAGATGATGAGGATGATCCGCATGTAACCTGGCGGGAAAACGGGAGAAAATAACAGTGCAAGGTGGGAATTAGAGCCGACATTTGGGTAGAGTTTTGCTCTGATTGCGATTAATGGTGCTAATGAACGAAATAAAGAAAAAAAGAAAGACATTTGTTGTTCATGATGGAATGAAAGGAGAAGAATTTTTCAAGGGGTACACAATTTGAAGAATGTTAATAATTTTTGTGCGTTGTTTGAAATTTGAAAATTGGTAATTTTTTAAAAGGTAAAGAAGAGCTCTTGCTATGTCGGTAAAAACAAAAAATCCATGTTTCGGCTCATGAGCAAAAACAGACAATAGCGATTTGTGGGGGTTTGTTTTTTTATCTACCGCTCAAGCATTTTGAGAGCAATTGCCACTTGATGCCGGCTTCGCAGATGCACTTTCACGCCACTCATTCTTGAAGACAAAGAGAGTGCGGTTGTAAGAAAGAGAAAAAACCGGGAAACAGCTGAAAGATCAACATGTGACTCGTTCGTCTTCTCACTTCCCACTCACTTACGTCAGCGATTTTTTTCAACTTTTTTTCTAGGTATGATAGTTATGATTCAACTGATTTTTTGTTGAGTTTCTTGATCAACACGATTTCTCTCTTGTTTCTTGAATCTCTTGACACTCTATTGTTCCCCAATTTGTAAAGAAAAGATGTCGGTTAGATCAGAGACAACATCATTAATGAGCCTATTCTTCGACGTTTTCTCTTTACTAGGTCCTTCTCAACAGGAACACAAGTCTTCCCATGCAACAGTAGCAAGAAGAAGTAGCTGACCGGGCTTAGGAGGAATTTCCATGGTAATTTTCATAAATTGCGTGGACGACTATCAATTTTGAAACCTAGCACCACATGGTAGGTTTACGGGATTTGCACGAGTTGGATCATCGTTAAACTGAATTGATTGCTTCGTGTACAACTATTGTTGATGGGTTGGATGCGCAACACTACCGTTGCGTAACTAAGCAATTGCGACTAATGTGTGAATTGGAGAAGACAATATGTGTGTGTGGGGGGAGAGGGTAATTAGAAAATAAGTGGGGTAAGAAACACAAGAAGTATGAAAAATGGTAAAGGTAACTTGGAGTTGAAGGGAATTTTGGGAGCTTTGAAGAAAAAAACGAATTCTGTATTGTTTTAGGAACTTTTTTCCAGAAAAAAATTTTTTGTAAAAAATGTTGAATTACGAAATTTCATATATTGTCAAGTGTGACATTGAAAGTTTCAAGCTATGGATTCTCCTATAAATGGAGAAAATCACATTTGAAAATTACCGATTCATCACTGTAAATAAATTTTTTGGTACTGAAACGAAAATTTCAGCACTTTGAAGGTTTATCATGCAGATTTTGAGGGCGGTTAATATGTTTTGAAAACGTTTGGTTTGAGTCAATTAGCCAGACAACTCAAAACATTCCATGAAAAAATCTTGATTGATTTAGTGAACATATTTTCGATCACAGTGAAAACTGTAGTGTGTAAAAGGTCTATTGTTGTGTCGACGTGGGCCTAATTAAGAATATTTATTATGATTTCAAAGAGGTTCGTCAATTTTTCAATTTTTTTAAAAACTTTCGGAACAGGTATTAGTTGGGCAAACGTTGGCAAATGTTGTATTCCAGCTTTCATGTCAATTAGTATTGTTGTCCAGTTACCAAAAAAAGATCACAATCAATGAATTACCGTATTTGCTCTGATAGAAGCCCATCCGAATCTTTAATTTTGAGTTCAATTACTTTGATTATATTGTTGAGGGCATTACTATCAATTTGGATAACCAGTGTGTTTGCCGCGTCCTTCAGACATCTTGCTGGGGCGCCTACATCGCAATTTCGTAGTTTCGCTACTTACTTTTCAAAAACCTTTTGAAAACATAGTTTCAAAAATAATGTTGATCTTTTTTGTTGAATTGTAATTCAGACCTACCAGACCCAAAGATTTTATGGCAGCTCGAATTAGGTGTACCGAATTTTTCCTCAGGGTAAACATACAAAGAATGAGAGAGGCATCACTTCGTTTTTTTGTTGTAAGATGTGTAAATGGTTTGTTTAGTATAAAAATTATCATGTGCTATTTTTGATTTCGAATTTTCAATTGTTTCATTGGTGAGTCTGTACCCCCTTTTTGGGGAGCAAGTTCAAGTTAGTCATCATTCTCAAAATAGATTTTCCGTTCTTCTCTGGAATTCCTTTGCTATAACAATAATATAAGTCATGCAATTTTTCAAATTCGTCATGTCAAATGTTGTCTGAAAAAGTTTGGTGCATTTTGTTGTTTTCTTCATATCTCTTCGAGCAAAGACGGCGGAACAAAAAATTTCTTCTCTGTGTTTTTGTCTGAAATGGCTTGAGGAGTTGAACTAATGGGCAAGCCTTTGGAGGTGCCGCGATTTTTGCACCAGATCATAGCTAATTTCTGTCTCACATTTTTCAAGCGTTTTTCCAGATATGCGTTAATAAAACAATTTTAGTTCTCTTCCCTCTTAAGAATGTTCAATTTTCTTCGATTTGAAATTTTTCAGTTCCCGTAACTCCAATAAAAACTCACGTTTTTCCCTTACCGGCTTGTTTTTCTGACTAATCGCGTTTTCGATTAATTTAGATCACACATGCCCCACTGTCAGTTCTGACAAATGTGCTGCTGTTTTCCAATTAGCATTCTTTCCTTTTTGATCAAAAACAAAACCAAACTAATAACACTGAATAGTAACTATATTATTTTCTTTTTCTTGTTATCTTAAATTTTATATTACAACTAAAACGCTTGGTTAGCATTTCAGATATGACACATTTTGATCACTTTCTTATCTCCAATTTTTACAGATTGCAACACGTGCTTCTACAAGTTTTATTACAAGTCCGAAGGTCGTCTTGTAATATTTAATTTTAAATATAAAATGTTAAAATCATACCACATTTAACTAATAATCATGACTTCTAGTTGAGTTGGTGTCAGAAAGCAGACTGTAGTGGGAAAAGAGTGAACATGAAAAACAAAAGTAAGAGCAATCAAATGAAAAGTGCATGACTTGAATAAAAATAGTCATGATAGACAGACATTATAAAAATAACGGAAAAGATGAAGGGTATGAATATACTGGAAAAAATGCACTGTTGTTATTTGATCATTGGTGTTGCTCGTATTTCATAAAACCTGCCGTTCGAAGAATTCTTGTTTCTGTTCCCTATAGAGTTTCGTAATATGTTTCTCTCAATGTTATTCCTCAGCCTCCCTTTGTTTCCTGTTTTTAAAAAACTAAATTTTGACAAAAAAGATGAAACTGAGAAATTTTGCAACTGTTTCCACTTGCAAAGTACTTGTATGATTCAATCTGTTTTGTTGAATCTTCTCCTTTCCCGTCAGTGGTTTGCTAAAGTGCAGAAAACAACTGGAAATTAGGTTTTTGTTGTGTTCTTCCCTTTTTTCTTCAATCCTTTGCGAATAAGTTATCATTATCATATTTTTTGCTCTTCTCCATCAGTTTAAAATAATAAGAAAGGATTCAAATGAAGTCAACCTTAAAGTTATTATTAGAATTTTCATCAAGAATGTCTCTATTTCTCGAACACTTCCTTTTAAGGCTTTTTTTGAAACCATACATTGGGCGTCTCTCTTTCATTTTCTCACAAGTCATATTGAATTTTTCCAAACCCAATTTCCTTGGAAAATTTTATTTCTCAGACGGTCTGACTCATTTTCCACCTCTAACTTGTTTACCAGTCCACAAACAAATACACTTCTCATATTTTGAGCCTCCCTTCCTCCACCTGCCCTCGACCACACAAACAAAACACAAAAAACCTCTCTTTCCGTGATTTATGACCAAGATCTTTTTGAAAAACAAAAACTCCTTGGAAACCGAAAAAGGCCTTTTCAGTTCTAAGAAAAAAAATGTTTTGTGCTGTTAAAACTTGGTTAAACAACCGACCAATCACCATTTTTTGATCTACACCGCATAGTTAATCGAGTTTCAATTTTAGCAGCTGCGCCAAAGCCTGAATTCAAGAAAAATGCGAATCTTGGTGTTTCGTTTTTGCAGAAATAAAAGAAAAGGTAGTGAAGGTCCCAAGAATCAAAGAAGAAGAAAAGTAGAGGATTTGCATTCACGTGCGTTTCACGTTTTTGTTTCTGCTACAGAGTGTAGCGTAAAAAGAGCGAAGAGAAGGGCTGATGAGGATTTGAATTCAGGGCTTCTCTCCTCGGGCAAAAACTGGAAAATATGAAATTTTCGCGTTTTTCATTCCCTCGATCAAATCCTATTCCTCTTTTTTTCAGAGGAGCTTCTTCGTATTTTAGTTTTCTTTTTAGTTTTATTCCCCCCAACAGACACTCTTTGATTTCAAACACATTTTTGTTCTTTTCTGAAAACATTGCACACCTACAATGTGTATCATCCAAAAAGAAAATATTTAGTAAACATTTTTTGCTGAACAAGAACTAGATATAAAAACGAAAATGACCAAAAAGTCCATCATCCCATTTTTTCCACATCTTCTTTACTAGACCACAAAACTTGTTTTATTTGCACATAGGCTTAGGTTGTTTTTCAAAGCTGCCCATTGCATTTTTTTCCTCCCCCACTCGTAAAATATTTCATCAAGCCTTTTTCGTCCTCGCACTCATCTTCTATCTCCATTTACTGCATCAATGATGAAGTACGGTTGCTTTTGCGGTTTCCAACACCTTCTTCCTCATTCTCCATCCAGTTTCTTCTGGTTTACGTTGTTACGCTAGATCAATCAGCTTTTTTCTAATCACATCCTTCTCTGCCACCTTTTTACCGAATGTTCACACCAACGTCACAAAGTGACCTTCGCAGTTTCTGCTAATCACTTGCTTATCTTTTTCGTCCACACAGTGCTTCGTGTACTCTGCTTCTCAACTCGACAGATATATGACAGAAAAAATGGCAACAGTTTTATGGCACAACCTGTAGCTGAGTGATTACTGATAACGGAATTGTTGCGAAAATAATCAGCTGATGACCAAATTATCAGCTAGAACTACTTTTTCGTGCTGTTTGCCAACTTTTCCCGCCTTTTCCAGCAACGATTCGTCATTGTGCTCAATTTCCTCAAATAGTTTTGATACTAGTCAAATGTTTGATTTTGAGGAAAATGGTTGGTTTTGGTAGTGAGATGAGCTGATTTCATTGAACATGACCCATTGAAATCTAACATTAAATTTCTTGACTATCAGACTTTTTTACCTCCAAAACTGTCATTTTCCCAGTTTTAAGTATTTGAACTTGCAGAAAGATGAAAATAAATAGTTTCATTTGTTGAAATCAGCTCCATATTTGTTTTTGACAAAAATGTTTTCAATTTAATTTCAAAATAGACACTGATGTTTTATTGGACTTTACTAACGATGTTGTTTCACTTCAGACCTTTTTTTCTAGGTTAATTATCGGAAGATTCGCGAGTTTTCTGTTAATAATTTTCATAATTTTGTTTTTAGGCTCCGCCCACTTTCACAATTTTCGCACACAAGCCATCCTTTTTCTGCTTTATTTCGAAAGAAACTCTCTATTTACACCGAGCCAATTCCCATTCCGTTACCTAGATATGAGGGCGTTTCTATTAGAAACGAGCCTCCCTGGGGCTCTCTGGTCGCCCCAAAACTTTATTTTTTACGTTTTGTGCATTTATGTAGACTGAACTTGGAAGGCCTATTTTTTGTTGCAGATTTAGCACTTTTTTTTCAATTATTGTATCACGACTCTTAACAAAAACATACGGTATTTTCTCTTTTAGAAGCCCACCCGAACGTCAAATCTAAGCTCAATTATCTCAATTTCTGTGAAAGATGTGAAAAATATGTTAACTGATAAATTGTTTATCATAATATCAATAATATTCTATTAGTTAACACATTTCTGATATCTTTTACAGTAATCATAATAATTGAGCTGGACGTGAAGAGATAGGGAAAATTTTAATAGAATGCCTCCCAAACTGCAACTCTGTGATCATTTATCTCGGTTCCTGTCAAAGTTATATAAAAGTTGTTCACTGACAAATTGATCATCATAATATCGTCAAAATTTCATTAGTTGACACATTCTTGACACCTTCAACAGGAATCGCGATAATTGAGCTCCAATTTGAGGGATCGAGTAGATATGGTAATCAATTATTCTTGAAAAATCTCTTATATTGATTTATAGGTTCCATCCTTCCGTGCAGTTAGACTGGTATTATTTAATTTTTCTATAAGTTTTTTTAAAATCAAAACTAGTTTCGTTAGAAACCAACTTCCCACAAACATGCAGCTCTCAAAAATTGTTCTCATCTAGAAAAAAAGAAAGAAAAACATATTTTTTAATTGAAAAAAAATAATCTGAAATCCCTTTTAGTGATATTGAGCCATAAAGTACAAAAGTAGAATTTTTTTGAATTTGAAAAGAAAATGAATTTTGTATTAGGTTGGCAGGAAAGTAACTGTCCCTTGTTTTATTTGTGAATAATACAAAAGCAGGATTAATCCAAGATTAGCAGTATGCACCGTCGTGGTCCACGACATGTTGGCAATGTTCAGATAACTTGTGGATACAATACCTTCAAAAGCCAGCTAGCCACGAATCAAAGTATTCATTTTTTCCTGTTTTTCACATAAATGGTGCAAATTTTCGTATTCTCTAGATGAGGTTGTATCTCTCCGAATATCCAATAATCTGATAGAGCTCAGTCGGAACTATAAGTAGGTAAGGGAGAACGGTCGCGCTGAAGCTGCTCAGGTCTGACTTGACTGCAGGTAAAAAATGAAAAAAACCTCATGCTCACGGAAAGTCACGCCGTACCTGAGCCGCTTTGGCTGGACGGTTTTCCTTTACCCCCGTTGAAGACATGATTGCAGCTCTATCAGATCATTGGTTATTCAAAAGTATACGACGTCATCTGGAGCTTAAGGACTTTAACACAATTGATGCCTGAAAAAATGGACTGGAGGGATACTTTGACTTGCCACTAGCTGGCTTTTGGAGGGATGGTACCCACGAGTTACCTGAACATTGCCAACATGTTGTGGATCACGACGGTGCATATTGCTAATTCTGGATTATTCTTGTGTTTGTGTTATTTACTAATAAAAAAAATGGACAGTCACTTTCCTGCCAACCTAATAGCTACACAGAAATCACTTTTAATTTTCTTGTGTACTCTATTTCAAAATAGTTTTAAAAAATACGTTGCTAATTGTATGCTAATTCCAAAAGTTATAAAACTTTGAAGCTCTTCAGATTTTCATTTTGCACTTCGGTCTAAGACAACGGGCTAAAAAACGCGCCCCAAATAACGTTTAGGCCAGAAGAAATTTAATAATTTGAAAGTTGACGTGGATTTGACCTAATTATTATTAATCGACGAGTTGCAACGCTTGATTTTTTTGCCCAACGTTCAAAAGTTTGATCGTCAGCCAAATAACTCAGCAAAGATTTGTTTTCTAAAATCTCACGCTTACTGGGGCGCGATATCTGACCCGTTGCCTTGGACCCAAGTGAGTTTGAAGTTTTAGCTTCAATGGAAAACTTCAAAAGTTTCTTTAATTTCTTCACAAAACACAGACACATTCACATTCACACGATTAAAAAAAAACGGGACAAGTATTAGCTCATCCTTTGGCACCCTCAGATATCTTTTTGTCGCCCGTCTTGACAAAAGCAACGTGTGTGTGGATGTGTGTAGAAGTTTCGCAATGTCTCCGCCTTTTCTTCTCACTTTTAACTCACACAATCCTTTCGTCCTTCTCGTTCTTATTTTACGACACGTTTATTTTTTTTATTTGAAGAAAAGAAGAATTTCAGTCAGCCCTTCTAACACACAAAACCCCCAACTATTTGATAATCGTCGGCCAATGTTCTATGTTCCCGAATGAGTCAGTATACCAGCAAAGTGCGGAGATACATAAAAAGTGGGTGACTTCAACGATTCCAATAAAATTTTCTAGTTTGCAATGGGTTATCCGCACGTTTTATGTTTGTTTTTTGATTTTTTTTTGTGGAGGAAATTCGTCATATAAATAACATTCGAGAGCAGCAAAGAGCGATTTAGTGGACCATATACACAAACAAGCTTGGTATTAGGAAATTTTTGATATTTCGCTTTCCATCTGCAAAATGAGATCAGGTTTTGATCTTGTGCTGTGTTACCTGATCACATTACCAAGTTGCAGGGAACTTTCGAAAATTACATAATATCATATGCATGCAAAATTTGATATGCAAATCTCCGAAGTTCACTCCTGTAGCGACGACTACACACACACACAAGGTGGTAGTCTTCATTCATGGGAACAAAAAACGAAAAACCAAGAACATCACCTAGTCGGCTCCTCCCTCTTTCCCACCCCATTTCACTCGTTTATCTTGTCACGCTTATCATTCGGCGTACTATGATACTTTAGTACGTGCTGTACACTAGGATAGAGACCTCCCAATAGCTTACCTTGTTCTGTCTTATCAAAAATATGTGCCAGTGTATTAATTGTATTTTTGATTGTTTTCAGTTTCTCCCTGTTTTCACCTGTCTCTGAAAATATTAAGACTCCAAAAATTGTATTTATTATAAATTTTCTTTGTTTTGGCACCTTCAGCAACAACAAAACGTTCGCGCGCATATTTCTTGTCTCCAAAGACATTCTCAATTCTAGAAAACCAAAACAGATGGTGTAGTGTCTTAAAGAACCGAACACTAATTGTTTTTGGAAAGGAGGATCCGTCTTTTTCTTATTCACTTGCTTTCACATCTCATTTGATATTCCACGAAGGAACCCATTTTTTAATTTGAAATTGTTCTATTTTTGGATTCCATTTCAAAGAATAAAATTTCTCATTTTAAATGAGGAATGAGAATGTTGCAAATTGTAACAGATCTGTTTTTGACATCTCAAGAAAAATGTGACAAGAAAACATGCCACCTTGTAAAAACCTTGTAAAAACCCGAGCAGAAAAAGAAACACTTTCATCTTACTTTCTTCTCTTCCTATCCTTCTTTTTTTCTTTCTTGTCCGTTACGTGCGGACGGACATCTGGCGATCGACGGTTGACCTCGGCTCTCGGCCCAGCTCATAGCCCGTTGGGTTCCAAAAAGAAGAGCGGGGTGACACGTAGAGAGCGCACGAAATGAAGAGTTTTCTGTGGTGTGCTAGAGAGAGGCAGCAGCAGCAGTAGCAGAAGGAGAACCTCTTCTCCCTCTCCACCACTCCGGCCACCCCGTCCCGACGTATCGCACGCTGCCCTCTTCCTCCCTTTCTTTTTTCTGAGTCTTCTTCTTATTCTTCTTTATTCCCATTCACTCTTACTACATCACTCACTAATATACTCCTCATTTTCCCGCCGCTCAATTATGCATTCATACATTAATCCCACCATCATAATGCTAATCAAGTTCGCTATCACGTTCCGGTTTCTTTCCGTTTATGTTCCCCTCCTTCATTCCATCCCATTTTTTTTCCAGATATGCTGAAAGGCGGTCTCATCGAGAGTGAGAACGATAAAGTCGGTGTTCGAGTCGCGGACATTGACGAATCCGGGCGAGTCGACAATGTGCATCTCATCGAAATTCGTCGCATCATTTCTCTCGTCGGTTAGTTCTTTTTTTTGCACTTCTTAAATCCCATGAAATTCGTTGCGCGCTCAAACCAACCCTTGATCTGAAATCCTGCAAACAACATAAAAATAATCCTCAGTGAGAAAGGAAACGAATTTCTAGCAAAACATGTTTGCCTCGTGTTTGCCTGTTTTCAAATTCGCGGGTGTGCGGTGGAGCGCGTTTCCCCCAGCGAGGAGGAAAGAAGGGCCTGTATGCTGGGTAAAGAAAGTGTCATTGTATTAGGAAAATTTATTATGCAACATTCTAAAAAAAATTTAAAATGCAGGAGCTGCCTATTTCTTCTTCATGACTGTTTGGGTGGTCCCGGTTGCTTGTGTTATCACTGTGTCTATGATGTTCCCGCTGATGCTCTTCAGGTTTACCAATTAGCCGATTAGGACGACTACTAATCTCTCCTTCTCTTTCAGAATACCTCTCTTCAACTACCTCGAGCACAAATTGTGCGGAATGGTGAATGCCCATTGGAACGCTGTCGCTGTTTTTTGCGGAACAACTGGTCAGTAGAAAAGGTAGATTTATCGAGCAATTTTTCCTTTTTAGTGACCGAATACGGAACTGATTTGGCCAACTATGCCGAGGAGAAGTGCTTGTTGTTGGCTAACCATCTCGGCCTGCTCGACCACTTTGTCTTGATGCAGAGTCTCAATGAAAAAGGATCGATTAGATCTCGGGTAAGATTAGAGGATTTTCGAGGGCATTCCATACAAACAGCAGCTGCTACACAAAGACTGCATAATTATGTTCAATTCGACATAAATTCAAATTTACAGTGGATGTGGGTGATCTACAACATCTGGAAGTACACTCCACTTGGAGTCATGTGGACCTCTCATGGCAACTTCTTCGTCAATGGTGGAGCCAGCAAACGCGACAACGTCCTCAAATCCTTCCGTAACCACCTTGAAAAGAGCTTCTATAAATACGATTTTGGATGGGTCATCATGTATCCAGAAGGTTCGGTTTTTTTTTCAGTTCGCAACAATCTTGAAAAGCAAATAGTCGTCAGCTGATGTTATGACGTCTTATCAGTTTTTTTGTTTTTGGTGTTAGATCGACTAGGGCAGTTTTTATATTTCAAAAATGTGTGACTAGAATATCGTATAAAAACAGAAAATTGTGGGCTAGAAAAAGAAACTAAGAGGAACTAAGCTGATAGGGAGCATTGAATCTATTAAAAAATTTTATTCCAGGATCCCGTCTTTTCCTCGTCCAGAAAAGTGCTGCTACATTCGCTCAGAAAAACAGCCTGAAACCATTGGAACACTGTGTCTACCCAAGAACCGGAGCTGCTCATGCTGTTCTTGACGTTCTCGGCCCAGCTGATGGTAATTCAGTTCACTTTGGCGCGTTTCTCAAATTATGGAATTTTTTCAGAAACCTTCAAACTGTCGAAATGTGGAAAGGGAGAGCCAATCAAGTACATCATCGACGCAACCATCGGATACCACCGCGGAGAAGTCCCAGACATTTGCGACGCCATGATGGGAGAGTGGGCATCCGTGAACGCTTCAGAGTTTGCCGTTCACTACGACGTCATCCCAGTCAAGCCGGAATGGTCCGATGAGAACAAGCTGAAGGAGTTCTTGTACGAGAGATATGCCATTAAGGTAAGAATTGGGAATGGGGGAGAGACCGGTTGTAGCTTTGTAGCTCGGTAGAGTGTAGTCAAAAGTTGGAATGTGTTGGCAAAGTTCCAAAGTGTAATTTTGAAAATATCTCAAGCGTTGAATTTCGTGTAAGAAGAACACTAGAAAAATACCAGCTGATTTGCTACAGCCGTCATGTAGATTGTTATTGGCAAGTCAACTGTTTGGCTCATCTTTGGCAACAGTGCAAAATGCATTTATGAAAATATGTCAACTTGCTCAAAAAATATTAAAATTACGACAGTCTAATGGACACCGTGCACCTGCTAAAGGGAAAGGGTGTTTGAAAATTCAATTGAAATAAAAACTCAACTATTCTCAAAGGTTGCAAAGACATATTTTTGCTGAAAAACGTGATCAGAATGCTGAGTTCATAGCCAAGCAACAAGAATTATTATTGTTAGTTTTAGGCTTGTGAAAGCGCAAGAGCGAACTATCGTATTTTTTCAGCCGTTTTCAAATATTACGACTAGTACAGAAATTTGAAAATTTTTGGGATGGTAGATATTTCTGAATTGCCAAATCTGACGTACTAAATTAAATTTTCAGGACCGCCTTCTTGCCGATTTCTACAAAACTGGACGTTTCCCGGGAGAGCAGACCAAGGTGCAGCCAAACAACTACGAGATGTTCTTTGCTCAAATCTTCTGGGGATCCCTCTACTACGCCCACTACTACTACTGGCTCCGTCCCCTCATCGTCTACGCCTGGATGTCGTTCATCGCCATGTTCTAAACACTTCATTCTCTCATAATAATCTATTTTTTCCGATCCACTCGTCTATTACAGGTTGAACCCCTCTCATACATTCTTCCAATGGATTGATGCAGTCAATCCATTTTTCCACAACCGTTTGTTTTTCTCGGAACCCTTACACCCTTTCTCATCTTGTCATTCTTTTTTTATTTATTATGATTTCACTGTTCTGAGATGTTTCCATGTCCGTTTTTGGTCACTTTCATGTTCTTTTTTTTTCTCCGGAGCCAAACCACGTCAAAGAACCCAAACGTTCACACTGATCTGAAGTCATTCTTTGCAGTACGTATCTGCCAAAAATCAAAGTGTTTGAAGATAACCTGAACTTGTGTATAATAACAGTTATAATGCAATTTTTCGAAGAATATTTCCATTACTGGTCAATACAAAGATGTATTTTTCAATTGGTTTTTGACATTTTCAGAAGTCCATAGATTGAATGCCAAGTTTCCGATCGCATTTAAAATTTTGGAGCATGTAAAACAGATCTAGAATAACAACTTTGAAAACATAAAATTCTTTGAAAATTCCTAGTCTTTCAGTTGTCTGCCGATTTATGAGTGATACTCCTTTTTGGCCCGTTTTTCACTGAAAACAAGAAAAACAGGAGTCTTCCAGAAACCGGCTAATTGCCAAGAAACTAGGAATTTCCTAAAAAATTTGTAACTGCAAACGCTTTAATCTAGATCTGTTTTACACTTTCCATAATTTTAAAAGTCATCGGAAACTTGACAGCCGAGCTTCAGACTCCTGAAAATAGTCGAAATGTTCAAAAATCAACTGAAAATTACATTGTTGTTTATAGACCACTACTGAATTCGAACGTTGCGTTTCTGCTACAAAATTTCAAATTTCTGGTTGCAAAATTTAATTTTATTATGGGTCATTTCGTGTTCTCAAAAAAGAACTTTCGGGAAAACTAACCGTAATGAACCCCGCAAAACTGGTTTTCATTTGAAAAAGTGTTCACCTTTTTCATCTCTTCACTTTCTATTTGCAGAGGACATTAGGTAAGTCAGTATTAACTACTTTTGTATCGAAGAGGAAGAAAAGGACTGACTATGAGAAGTAAGGCAAACAATCTGAAAAAAAAGAGAAAGAGAAAAAGGACATTGAGAAGGATACGCCCAAAAAATTCGAGGAGGCAAATTGTTTGATGGAGAATAAAAGAACACGGATTCCTACAATTGGTCAGCCGTGGCGGTTAGCCCCAAACAGTCAAACAGCCGGGGCCGCCTTTTTCTTTTCCTCAAAAAACCTGTTTTCATAAGAAATAAGGGAGTCGTAGGGCAACGAGACAGTTGGGGATCTCTTCTTGTAAGGACGTCGTTATTTGATTTTTTATTCGGTCCTCGTTTACCTCCTCTTTTGCTACCATTTCAATCCCGCCCACTTCTTTTCTACCTGCTGCGTCGTACAAAGTAATCTATACTTCTCTACTTCACTTTCTAAAAGTTTCCACCGTTTGGAAAGGAGAGATGACGCTGCCGGTGTCTATGGATGATAAGGAATTGTTTCCGAAAGTGGATATTTTGAATTTGGCATTTTCTCCGAAGTCCGAGATCAATGAAGAGGTCTTCAAGCAGGTGAGTAAGCTTAATCAAAGCATGGTCAATAAGAAATTTCAGATGTTTTCTTCATTGGATCGTTTGTGGTGGTCCCGTCTAGTAATTTCTGTCCGTGGATATGTGATCAACTATGTACAACAGAACGATGAAGTTCTTTTCAGCTGCGATGACGCTTTTATCAAAATTCATCAGAAGCTAGCCGAGAGAAGTAGCAAGTTCGAAAGCGCCTATGAGGTAATTTCTAAGAAATGGCTGATTTCACAAATTTTCTTTGTTTAGTACCTCACTGCCATCTTCCATATCATCCGTGAGAAGAACACTCTTATTCAATTAATTTCCAATCCAAAAACCATCTCAACTACCAAAATTCCACCAAATCTTGACCGCTCCTTTGGCATTGTCCACGGAGATTTATCACCAAAGGCTATTCAGCTGACCATCGGTATGACCTTTCATCTCGGTTTCTTTTGTTGATTATATCACTTATCATCAACTTGATCACGTTTCTGTCTTTTGCAACATTTATTTCAGCCCAACTGGCGGCCTATACCATGTTTGTCAAAGTTGTTGTAAACTTACAACAAAGATGGGAAAACGAAAAATTGAAGAAAAAATCGATTCGTTTCGAAACCGATCCAGAGTGGGAGCCAGATGACAGAGTTGTGCTCTTCCAGACGTTTGCTTCTGGTTTTAAGAGAAAATAATTATATGGAAAATGGAAAAAAGTTTCAGATAACCGAACATGGGTTCTTCTGGACTTTGATCGTTATATCTTACAACAATGGAAACCAAATGGAACTTCTGTAATATTTGGAGACAGATTTGTGGAAAAGGTATCGAAAAAAATCAGATTTCTGACAAAAAATTACTTCAGAAAAAACGATCGGGATTGAAATTGTGCACATCTTGTGGAATGCTCGAGCAAAAAGTAAGTTGGCTCTAGATGGAAGTAGATTTCCGGATATTAAATATGATACCGACGCATTGTTAGTATACATGTCTTGGGCAGATAATAAGACAATGAAAAATATTCAGATCGCAATTTTTATAAAAATTACTGTTTAGGATGCATGCCTATGATATCGTGTTTTCTCTATTAGGAGCTTACTATGTGAATTTTGAGCTTGATTATCTCGGTTTTGATGAGAGCTATCAAAAACCTTGCAACAAAAAAGTTGTTCATCATGAAATTTTCAATATTTCATCAGTTGACACATTTTTGTTATCTCTCATTGGAACCGCAATATTCAAGCTCGAACTTCCCCTAAAGGATAAGCCTCTATTAGTAAAATAGGTTTGAAAATTTATAAAATTTTAACACCTCCAATGAAACAACTGTACACGGCTCTAATCTATCACAAAATATTTCTGTTTTGAAGCTTCTGCCTCGGATTACTCCGGAATAATTCTTCATTTTTCAAATTTCCTTCGAATCATTTAAAAAATCCTATTTCAAACATCACTTTTTCTGCTTGAACGCACTTCTAAGCAAATCATTTCAGAAAGCTCAATTTGCTGTTTTGAATGACCAGGTCTACTGTTCGAAAACATGTTTTGATGAAGTGAATCCTCCAATGACTGTGAACAATCGAGGTGCCACCGTTGTCCATTTATAATGCGATTTGTACAATTAGCCGCCTTGTTTCCCGTATGCATGCAAATCTTTTCCATTCCTGCCCCATCATTATTCACCCCCCCCCCCCCCACTCCCCCGACAGAGGAAGAACCCAATCAGAATTAACCATGATCGTTTTTATTGAACATTTTCAGTATTCAAGTTTTGTAATTCCTGCTGCAAAATTATGTGTGATATCTTGTACAGAAGCCAAATAAATGTTGAAAACAGAAAAAAACACTACACGTTAATTACAAATTCTGCGAAGCAAATAGAAGTCAAGCAGTTTCAGAGAAGAAACAAAATTAGAGGAGAACAATAGAAAGGAGTAACAATTTTGGGAGAGATTCTTTTGTTGATTAGGTTTTTTCTGGGTTAATTAGTAACTATAAAAGTGTCTGGTTTGTGATTTGAATTCTCCACGGGGCGAAATTGCGCCAGCAATGTAGGATCCGTGTTCGGTGGGTGGAATCTGAAAATCATTTTTCTGTAATTTTTAATGCTTTCCGGTTTTTCAAACCTGCATGCTCAACTGCGACGTTGGGGGAAGGTACGGTTGCTGCAGTTCATTGTTGTATCTGGCCGCAAAGTGATTGTTCGATAGTTTTAACGAGTATTGGCTTTCCGCAACTTCTTCCGGGAACAAGAATGTGTACGTGGAGACGAGAGCGGCGAATAGAATAGTAACGACCGAGATAATGAATGCAAGTCCGGCGAGGTAGTAAGAGTAGCCGTATTCTTTCTGGAAGGTCTTGAATATGACACGAATTTCTTAAATATCTTTTACCTCATAAGTGTTCTTGATTCCGATCAGATACTTAGACTCGAGCATTTCAGCATTCACCATGAAAACAATAAGAGAGACTCCAAGCAACAAACCTGAAAAATAGTCACATTTAAATAGCTAAAGTGTGAAAATCTTACTGGCGAATCCGCAGAAAGCATCCAACATTATAATAGCAATCCTGGATCGAGCTGGTTTGACATAGGCAAAAATTATGGAGGCGATACTCAAACTCATGAAGATCATGGAGATTACATTGAGGATGAGTACAGCGTAATGCCACCCAAAGAAATATGGGGTTCTGAGAAGCTTTTTTCGGCAATCTCCAATCAGGAAAAAACGGCAAACATCGACCTGAAGTGATTTTTTAGTTGTTCGGATGGGCACGTTTATGCAGCTTGCTCGGGAATCTTTTCTTTAATAATTAGGAATCCATAGAAAATGTGTTCAGTTTAAGAAAGTTTAGAAATTCTGTTTCTTCTGATAAAAGTCTACGCAGACCGTTAACTTTGAGCTCAATTATTTCGATTTTTAAAAAATTTATCAAAGGTTTGTCAAATAATAGGTTATTCACCATAAAATCCCCTCTTTCACAAAAATCGAAACAATTCAGCTCAAAGTAGACTTGTCAGGAAGGCTTCTTTTAGAGAGAATACGGTAGATTGAAAAAGGGAGCAGGAAATGATGGAAAAATTTTCTTTTAAATTTTTTATCAGTTGAAAAATTTTCATATCTATTTCAGGGAACAAGGCAATTAAATTAAAGTTGCCAGTACAAAGATGGTATTCATTTGACGAATATATGTCTGTAATTTTCGTTTTGTTTCTCGCTGTTTTTTGATCAGGTGTCGTCTGACAAACGTTTGTCTATTTCCATGAAAATTTTGATTTTTTGAACCACGTTTTTTGAAACATTTTCTATCCAAATCAAAACTGACTTTCTCATAGTAGTTGATCAAACTGTCACTGAAGATGTACCAGCACTGTGCTTGTCCTGGACAATATAGCCACAATCCTGATTGCACATACCTATCGGCGTCCAAATCGTCAGCAACCTGAATTCTCGCACAATAAACCATTTTTGCACAACATTTATAAAATTACCTGCCACGCTGGTGTGATTGTTGCAAAGAAAAGTAAGAAGTTGGAGACAACTGACGAGATCAACGTCGCCAGTTGGTATTTTTGAAGTTTCGTTTGAAACGTGAGCATTCTGTGACGCGAAAATAAAATAAAATAGTACAATGAATCACAATTACAACAAATACGTGCATGGATGCAAACCATTAAGAAAAAAGAAAGTTATGAAAACGACTCAAATGGAATATTTATTTGTGTTTCGTTTAAAAGCGTATATGAGAATCAGATCTGGAAAATAGGAATGAAAGTTTTTGTGCGCGTCAAATGAAAACGTCCATAATATGCATTAAAAGTGAAGAAGTGTGGAAATTCATACCCGTTGATGGTGAAATAATTAAAGAAGAAACAAGAATTTACCGAGTGGTACTCATGACAATAACCAAGGTACAGTTTTCGTATTTATTAGAACATAGTAGTTTTCTTTTCCTGTCGTGGAACTGGTGGAAGAGTTCTCATAGCAAACCGATCCTCAAATGATTCCATAGATCGGTTGGGGTGGTATTGGTACTCGAAAAAGTCGCTTTGCTGAAAAAATTAGTGGTCTGGTTAGTAGTTTTTCGTGCAAATTAACTTACCAATGAAGAATTTATGTTCTGTCTTGACATGGTAGCACTGCTATCTCTAGCTTGCATTAGGACGTTGATAACTGATAAAATAATAGCCACCAGATAGACAAATGCACCAGTCAGGGCAATATACCAAGAGTAGCCACGATGCTTCTGGAAAAAAAAGATTTTTTCTCTGCGAAATTGACAAAATTTAGAATTTTATTGTACCTCATAGATTCCACTAACTGAAACATGGAAGAATCGATACTCAACCATGTATGAGTAAACCGCAAATGCAATAAGACATCCGAATGCGATGACGGCTGTAAAAAGTGATCTTAGAAAACAATGTTGCTTGCTTTTTAATAGAAAGTTTTTTAAGACGGTAAAACAACTTGAAAAAATGTACTTCAAATGGGATGAGGTCAAGTGATTTTCGGTACCCTATTTCATACACCAAACCTCAAAAAAACATGAAGAATACTTACCGGCTAGCACAAGAAAAACAGTTCTTAGAATATTTGGTAATTTGCTTTCTTTCCGAGATACTGAAACACAGAAACTGATCAGTGAAAGCATTGCAAATGCTTGGGATATCAGGTAAATGTGGAAGAGAGTTCTTTGCCACGCTGAAATTTTAAATTAAAATTAAATTTCATAGCAACACTTTTTTGTGGACACTTACGATAAAAAGATGGTGTTCGAAAACCAGAAACTTCATCACTAAAGTACGTATTGAAATCGTCATGAGAGAATGTGTACGTACAACTGTACATGCCATTGGGTCTAGAAAAAATTGAACACTTTTATGACCAACAAGTTCAGAGACAAAATACCTCGTTTGACATGATAACCATAATCCGCTTTGTACCCATTGCCGGATTTCGCGTGCGTAGACTACCTAAATCATGTTAAATTATATTTGGGGTTCCCAAAGAACGGAGGAGTACCTGCCAAGATGGTGTGCATAGAGCAGCTGCTGTGAGTAAAAAGGCAATTATTGTGAGGACCAGTATTGTATAGCTTAGTATTAGATGGGTTTTCATCTGAAAAATTGCTTTCAGAGAAGATTGACAAGTTTAAACTTTAATCAGAAAATGATTAAAAAAAACAACACGTTGAGTCACAATTATACACAGTACCGGTCAACAAAAAATACAAAAAGGTATTCTGACTCGATTTTTGTCTATTGTGATTATTTTCAGATGTCTAGAACACGAGTATCAAGTTTCCGATCACTTTAAAAATGATGAAAAGTGTAAAACGGACCTAGACCTGGAACTTCATATTCACAGAATTTCTTGAAAATTCCTAGTTTTCCAGCTATTTGCAGATTTCTGAAAGACACCCTTTTTGAACCGTTTTTTGTGCTGAAAACGTTAAAGAATCCTGAAAATAGTCAATACAACCGAAAATCAAAAAAAAAACGTTATTGTATATCTTATTGACCGGTATTGTATATACATACAGTTTCTATTATACCAACATACCACGGAAAACGGAGGAAGACGGAAAAATAAAGATCTGATTAGTGAATTGAGACGTGAAAGTGTCAGATAACAATACCACCTTTAGGAGAAGAGAAAAGAAACCTTCGGAAAAAAAACGATAACTAGTTTTCTTATTGATTCTTGGTAAAAGGGGAAGCAAAAAGAAAAAACAAGAAAGGACAAAGAATATCAACACAGAAATGACCCTATTTTCGTGAACAGATTTAAAAGCAATAGAAGATTTATAAAAAAATAAAATCGGTCAAATCATAATCCAATTGAAAGGATAAACCAAGAAGAATAGATCAGTCGTCAGGGTGAGAAAGCAAAGGGATCAAAGAAAAGAATTAGACAAGAAATCGAGGCTAGGGAGTGAGAAAAATTCAAGCGATTGCGCTGTTGGATGGCGAAAGTCTCTGATCGGGGGGCACGAGGGTCATTCATAGCCAGCGACAAACGGAAAGAAAAGGAGAAGAGGACCTCTCTTCGCCTACCTGCGCGCGTTTCTACGTTTCGCCCGGCCGCTTCTTTTTCCCATCCGCTGTCTGTTCCATTCTGCGTCACTCGATTTTGAATACTATTCTCATTTTTCCTTTTATGACCTTTGTTGTTGTATATGGCGTTTTGGATACCAACGGAGGTTTTCAATTTTAGTCTCTTTCTCTCTTTTCGAAATTAATGCCGTTGGAAGATTTGCTATGGATTTATGGTTTTGGAATTACTAGCAGAAACAATTTTGCCAAAATTTCGTCCAAATTTAGATCAGGAAGGGGAAGTCTCAATAATCAAAAAACAAGTTTAAAAAATGAGGTAGACAAAAAACAAGGTAAACAGACGTACACATAGTTATTATTTGCATGTGATGCGAAATTCATGTAGGATCTAATTAACCATGAAGACTTTCACGCGTTTTGAAATCTGTGATGAAAAATATGGAACATCGAGATTACATAAGAGACAAGGTGTGAGAGAATTGGAAATTCCATTCTTCGGATGCTGGGGCTGGTCAAGGTTACATTGAAAATGAATCGAAAGTGAATTAAAGGACTTGAGAAAGGTGGAGAATGACGGCATAGTAAACAACAAGAAAATGTTGATTATGTCACATGTAAAACAATTGAGAATGCAGGCGACTTCTGGAAAAAATGGTTTTTCTAAAAGTGAGAATTTGTCTGTGAATTCAGAATCAGAAAATCACCGAAAAAATGATATCATATATCCTTGTAAAACGAACTGCAAACAATTGCAAACAATCTGAAAATTGACGATATAATGATATCACCGTTAGCGCAGCAAAAAAAAATAACTGCATACTATGTGAAACCTTAATAAACTGACGAGAAGTGATATCACTGTTTTACAAAAAAGCTGAAATTACGCCGAAAATAGGAATCTGGAAACAATTGGAAGATTTGGATGATATGGGAATACGTCATATGAATTGATTCAATGAAACACAAATCTGAAGACTGTAAAAATTCAGCGACTGATGTGAAAAGTCTCAAGATGTATCTGAATTTTTTGAACTTTTTTAATTACACATATTTTTCATAGAAAATATCCGACATAATGAAATTTATTCGAAAAAAAATCTACTGTATTTTTTCTGTTAGAAACCGACCTAAACCGTCAACTTTGAGCTAAATTATCTCGATTCCTGGGAAAATTATCAAAAATTTGTCAACTGATAAATTATTCATCATAAAATCACGAATGTTTTACCAGTTGACAAAATTTTGATATCTTTTACAACAATCGAGATAATTCAGCTCAAAGTTGACAATTCGAGTAGACTTCTATTAGAGAATACGGAAACTTTGAAAAAAAATTGGAAACGCACAAACGACACATATTGCAATAAATCAAGAAGTGAAGTGTATAACAAATGAGTCTGTAAAAATTAAATTTTTCTCCTAATTCTGCAAGCCCGATGTCAAAGCATTCCGAAAGTCATGCCAAAAACTGAAAATGGGAAGTTTCCGAACTGAGAAACTGCGAAACTATTTTTATTAAAAACATACTGAAGTTTATTTTTCTCTTCTCATTGCCTTGTGTCTACCTTGTTTTCTCTGATAGACGCCCATCGAACCGTCAACTTTGAGCTCAAATATCTCAATTCCTGTTACAGATATCAAAAATTCGTCAACTGATAAAACAATGATGAAATAATAATAAATAATTCATTGCTTTTTCAATTTTAGATATCTTTTATAGAAGTCGAGATAATTGAGCTCAAAGTAGATGGTGTGGGGATTTAATTACTAATCTTGTAGATTTTATTGAGATTCATCCGATATTTCCAGAAAGCTTTCCGGTTAAGTTTCTTTTTTTCTAGTCCGCCATAATATTTAGTCCCCTGCTCAGTTTCTTTAGAATCTAGAATTCATTATATCTAATTTTGAAACAGTTATGATCTAGAAGTTTGAACCAGAAAGGATTTTTCAAAATAATCAAAACAAAAACCTTATGTAATAAGTCACTGAAGCTTGGCGGTCTTTTTTGCTTCCACGTCAATCGGAATCAGCAGCTACATATTTTTCATATTTTCCATATGAGTGAACGGTTGCTCTGTGCGGTAGTTCAATACTCATTTTTGTTGGTTCTGTTCTTTTCTCAATCGATGATATGATCAGATCAGTAATAACGGGTTGGGATGGAAAAATATAACATCCATCTGTTATTTTTGTTTATCCCATTTAGTCATCGAAATTAGTGATAGATATTTTTTCCAAGCTCGATAATTTCGAAACTTCAGTTTAAGGAACCCTCAGAAACTAGTTCTCAGCCGCGAAAAGAATAATTTCCGAGAAAAAAGAGAGGCACCATAAAAAATCTTGAGCTAAGAATTTCTGGCATTTTGCTGGTCCCCGCGTCACCAAGAGTTACTCTTTATTTCAACAAGCACTTGCAATATGAAGATGTCGTTCCTCTTCTGTCTTCTCAGCTTTTGACGCACTCAGGAAACGGTAACCAGTGTAAACATGAGAAAGGAAGAAGACCGTTGGTCATCGTTTTAACGTTAACCTTTCGACGATTCAAAAATCTCTCATTTCCTTTATTTTTTCTTTCTCTGTTTGCTTTCCGAATACAATCTTTTATTGTTCTTATGAGTTGAAACGTTGTTTTTTACAGTATCCACTTGACTTGTTTTTGACAGGCGACTACCAAACAAAAACTCTCAGAAGAGCTGATTGATTTTTTCATGATTTTGATTGCTTTTCTAGCCTCTTTGGAAAAAAGTCGATATCTCATATTGTTTCCTTTTTTATGACTGACTAATTTTTTGTTTTATTTGGTCCTTTTTGATGCAACAGTAGACATTTTCTCTGTATCAAGACTTATAGACAAAGCGCAGACCTTCTTCGCTCGTCTTTTTCCCGTTCAGTCCGATAAAAGGAACCACATTTTAATTAAGAACTGATGATGAGCTGTCAATTTGAAGGAATTTGTATTGTTCGCATTATTTGACTTCCTTCGGTTCCCATAATAATTTATAATTCAAGACGAGCGCGATGAGCGGTCTAAGACTGAAGAGTCGTCGGAATATTCTAGAGACGGGCGTGTGCCGATGAAGTGTGAATCGAATTCTCTGTTTCCAAAATATTTGAGACGTATTCAGAGGCGTCGATGTGCGTGAATGAAGCGATGAAATAATAAGAAGATGAGAAGAAATATTTGGGGAAGAGCTGACTCGTCGCTTCTCCACCAAAAATGATTATGAATTCACTGGGCTCTCAGAAACTTCTCAGGAAGAGGCGATGCTTCTTTTTTCAAAACTTCTCGCACAGGCAAGAAGCTGATGTGGCGGCGCACATGTCGTGTTTATCGGATCACTGAATTTCAAATTCATTTTTGCCTCACACAGGTGCCATTCACATTTCCTATCGCCAGACGGCTGACACATACATACATATCCTTAAAATTGATAATAATAATATATGCCACTCGCCTTGCTTTGGGTTACGGTAGACCCATGTGATTATTGCTTTCCTATTCTCAGCGATTTCCCAAATTTGTTCTCAAAAAAAAAAGAGGAGATGACAAAAAAAGTTGAATGGTACAAAAAAGAGGGTGACTCCTTTTGTAAACTCTTCTCATTTTTTGATAATATCAAAATGAAAAACGGAATTCTCAACCTCAACGAGAACAGGTAAAATAGGAGGAGGACGCACCTCCATCCATCGTTTCTCCCTCCCCCCAAAAATTATTATATTTTTTGTGCATTCAACTTCTTCTCATTTCTCACAAAAAGATTTGACGGTGTCGGCAGTGTCGGCGCCGGTTCCTTGATGGATTTTTACACGCAATGTTATGTTTTGTTTCGGCATTCTTGTATCAGGAAACAGACACACGTGCCACGAGTCCTTGAAAATCGAAGCTGTATTTTTGTCGGTGTCTGTGGAGAATTATTGCGCAGTTTTTGCAAGTACAAGTATGCCGCTTTTGATCAGAGTTGGTCGGATAAGAAAGCTGAGAATTAGTATTGGTTATCGAGGAATTACGCAAATGTTAGGCGTTAAGGACCGTAGTTTTTTGTCCGTATCGAATATGAAAAATTTCAAAAAAATTGTAATTTTGCTGGAATAGCTTTAATTGCACTTTTAAGACTTAACTAGTCGATATCTAACTTTTGTTTGAAAGTTCACTGACAATTACTGAAAAATTCAGTGGTTTTTTGTGTATACAGTACTTTCTTGTTGATTTTCGGTCATTTTGACCATTTTCAGGAGTCTAGTCTTAAGTTTTCAGCTTTTTGCCAATTTCTGAGAGACACCTCTTTTTGGCCCGTTTGTGTACTGAAAACGTGGAAAAGCAGGTGTCTTCCAGAAACCGGGAAATAGTTTAAAAACTAGGAATAGTTCAAAAATTCTGTGAATGCAAAGTTTTCAATCTAGGTCTGTTTTACACTGTCCCAATTTTACAAAGTAATTGGTAATTCGACAGCCGGCTCCCAACATTGGCAGAAAACTAACTGTAAATATATTATTTTGTATAACCGGTACTGTACTCTACAGAGACGCACAGTTTTTTAAATCTTGATTATTTCCTATCTACAAAACAGAATTTTTTTCACTTTTTTCTAATTGTTTCTGCACCTTCTTGAGATCATCTCCTCACATCATTTAACATGTCTTCAAAATATTCAAATATCATCCTCTCTTCCATGTACTAGCCGTTCAAAGCAGTCAACCTTTTCTTAATAGCATAATTGACGGTTCCGGAGGCGACAAGATCATAAT
This sequence comes from Caenorhabditis briggsae, assembly GCF_000004555.2. Taxonomy (NCBI): domain Eukaryota; kingdom Metazoa; phylum Nematoda; class Chromadorea; order Rhabditida; family Rhabditidae; genus Caenorhabditis; species Caenorhabditis briggsae. The sequence goes on along the minus strand of NC_013491.2, from coordinate 12,957,129 downwards.
CTATTGCCCAACACTTGTAGTGCTCGACAAACTGTCTACTGATGGTACGATATGTCATCAGGTGATACTAACTAATTGTTACTATGTTGGGAAATTGTGTAGCATATAAGGAGGGAGGAGGGCAACAGCCGGGATTAAAGTGATCTGTTCTCTATTGCGTGATGTGGGCAAAACAAGTGGACTAACGGAAGAAGAGGGGGAAGGAAGATACCTTCCAATAGATCGGCTCCATCTGTTGCGATAATATAATATTTTTAGGTAGCCATGTGTGTGTGTGTGTTGAAACCTCTCTCATAACCACTTGGAAGACACTCACTCTAATATGAATTATCTCAATCAATCTCATGAAGCTTCTCCAAAAACCTAGCCATACTGTTTTGGTATATCCATATCCTTCACTTACCGTATCCTTGTTTACATTATTCATTACATAATCTGTAAGGTACCATCTGCACCACAGGGGGTGCCAACTTTCGGCACCAGCTCTTTCCCTTTCATTTGTTCCGCTTTGGGTATTATTTCGAAACGATGATACCACACCTGCCTGCCCAACAAATAGGAAGTCGGATGTCTTCTCAAGTCGGCTCACTTACATTGGCTCATCTTTCATTTGAAAATCAGGTAACACTATTCAATGAGGATTATTGAAAACCCATTTTTCTGCTTTCTTTCAGCCTAGCTAAACTAAAAAGTTTAGCCTAGCCGAACATATATTCCTAAATTAAAATTTTCGGCATCTCTTGCAATAGGAAATTTTTAGTTTCATGTATAATGTATTTAACTTTGACTTCATCATCTCCTCCTCATGCTGCTATATTTCTAATCTATTCATGATCTTCCCAGAAATGTACACGCACTTTCGAGTGCACCTCATTCTGTCTTCTTCTCAAAGGTGTATCCGTAAATTTGGAAATCCAGTTGAAAAATGACGATTACTTGAGTAAAAATCCCGCCCCTCTTTTGAAATGTTATGAGAGCAGTTCTCACCCATCCTTCAGGCAATCGTCATTCGCCGAACCGCAAACTCCGCCCACTGAGGAGAGAGTCTTGGTGTGCGCGCGCTTCGGCGACTACGGTGGCTTTTCAGTTTCGCTTCTTTTCTTTTTTCTTTGTCTTTTCTCTTCTCTTCTCGAATTTTTTGTATTTTCAATTTTTTTTATAAGTTTATGTGTTTCTAGCGGATCCACAAACCATGTCGATTGAAACAAGCCAATCTTGTTTTCTGATTGATTCACTGCTCATGAAAAAACCAAAAGAAGAGTTGGAAACTGAGGAAGAAGATGAAGAAGAAGAGGAGGAAGAAGAAGATATATCATCTTCTGAAGTTACCAGGTTAGTGAAACTGAAAAACAATTTCTAGATATGAACTTACCATAAGTGCTCACAAACCTACTTCACGTAAATTATTTTGCACGTTGCGATTATTTTTCAAAACTTGTGTCTTTCCCTATTTCTCTCTGTCTTTTTTTATTTCTAGCTGAAAAACAATTTGAGAGAGCATTTTATTTTGGATGGTACTACAATTCTACCTTTTTTCGTTCAACAATTTTTGTGCGCGCATGATTTGAATACAATTGAGCGGCTCCAAAGTGTCAAGATACTCAAAAAACAGCAACATTTGTCAGTGAATGTTTTTAGCGATTTCGTGGCATCAAACTAGCGTCACATTGAAATATTTTTGATGTGTGTGTAGTAGAATCGTGTATGAGTATTTCGTGTTTACTGATCAGGGATCAGCAAAAAGCAATTACATTTTTGGTTACCTAATCCGCGCGGAGTCCTCCAGAATCTTACTTCAGAGGTACGCGAAATCTTAATAAGATACATTCCGTGTTCTCCTCTTGTAATTGCACGGTTGCCAAAATAGCTCAAAGCGGCCAAAGTGTCCAAAACAATCATTTAGTTATGTATGAACATTTTTGAGGAGCTCTTTTTTTTTTGAAAATTGGTGAAAATGGGAAATGAGAGTTGTGTAATAACATCACACCTGTTCCTATTGTTCTCGACACTTGTTTTTCTTGACATGCCTTTTTAGTGGTACAATACTGTTATTCTTCTAAGTTTTTTGGATGCCTCAAGAAAAGGAACATAGTCAAACTCTTGATGAATTATTCCCGAGACGTGTGAGGCTTTTATATGACACCTTACTCTTCTTTTCTTTCTTAAGAACATGAACCACTTGACTTTTACCATGTTTTGCTTATTTTTTCCAAACGTTTTGATTTCAGTGAGAACGATATGGAAACTGAACCAGCTACAAGCGCTGTACCAATGATTTTCCCCCCAAAACCGGATTTAGCAGCTCTTCACAAAATTTTCAGCACTATTGACTTTAGCAAACTGGCAGCAATCAAAAAGAATGGGCATCCTCCGATGATGATGGTGAGTAGTTTGGCAATCCCAAAACTTCCTGATTTTTTGATACTACGAATATACTTTGTCACCTATTATCATCTTCCTGTTGCAGCGCCCAGATTGCTTCCTGCCGTTTGAGCTACAAAAACAACTACATCTCGTGCAGCAAACTCTTCAGTTGAATGCCCTTCAAAATCTGGGGCACGCCTTGCCCCTTCCATTTGTATCTCCATTGCTCAAAAGTGAGGAGAAAATACGCAACATTTTAAAATGTAATTTCTCATCATTTCAGATGTTGCACCACTCCCAAAGAGGGTTCATAACAAACGAAACTCATATGTGGATCAATCATTGAAAGGAAATTTGAAAAAGTATCGATGCGATGTGTGCGACAAGACGTTCAGCCGAAGTAACACTCTGATCACTCACAAAGTAGGTACACGTCTCTAATTGCCACCTTTGGTGGAAATAGAGGGTGGAGAGAAGGTGGTAACACACATTTAGCATCATATCACATCACTTTTATTCCAAATTTGACAGTGGGCCTATCTTTGATAGTTGTTTTTGAACTCTTTGTGAACAAATGATGTTAAAATTATGTCTGTCACATCACTTTTTTCTATTTCTACTGACTTTTAATGTGACGAATTTTTCAAAATAATCTTTAAAGAGAAATTGTTTGTTTTTGTAAACCTGATGATGAAAATTTTCTTTCAGCGAATCCACACCGGGGAGAAACCATTCAAATGCGAGCACTGTGGAAGGGCTTTCCGTCAACCCGGAAACTTGACACGTCATCGACTGACACATACTACGGTTGGTTCTCATGTTGAAGGAAATGCATTCTTAACGCAAATGATTTCAGGTGAAACCGTACGTTTGCGGACTCTGTGACAAAGCATTCAATCGCGCTTCCAACCTTCACACCCACATGAGAACCCATTCTAATCTCTAAAAATTCATACCGTTCAACCGTTCAATCGACATCGCCACTAATTCAAAGCCGTCTTCCCCTTACCCGTTTATTTTCAAAACCATTTTTTTGATTCATAAAATAAAAAAAATCTACAGTGTGATGCGATCTCGTTTAAACTTCTTTAAACTCTTCTCTCTTTTCTTTCTCACTCATTTCATGTTCCATTCCACCGTTTTCATTTTATAAAAATTCTTTATTTGGTTTAAGAGTCTAGAAATTATCAATTTCCTTCACAGATACCATATTTTTCTCCAGATGGCTGACTCTAGGATAGTCATATCTTTGATGATGTCCCTCAAATGAGAGCATAGTGATCATTGGGCGGAAATATCCACCGAAAGCAAAAATTTGAGTGATAAAGAAAGCAATGAGAAGAGATGCGAAAGTGATCCAAACTTGCCAGTGATTCTGCAATATTTGAACTACAATTTGCGAAGACTTATAGAAACTTACATTATAAGTTATAGTGATTTTTGTACTTGGGATGCAGCTGTCTGAAAATTAACTTGTCATCACTAACCCCATGAATAATTAAACATACTTGAAACCTTGTTGAACCTGAGAGCTACATCAGTAATAAGTGTGAAGAACACAATCCAACTGATCAAGATCAAGATAATGATGGATGTTTGTTTGCGCATCGCTCGAGTGAATCTGCAAAATATAATTGGTCACTCATTGGGAGAATCTCCCAGAAACATCCTCATTGGGTTGCAACTTACACGGCCAGAGAGGAGACAAGGACCATAGCAGCGGTTAGTGGAATAAGACACAAGTGCAGGATGAGAGCGATTCTGTGACGGATGTCCATGTTCTGGAAAGTTTTTTTTTAAACTTTGATCATTACTGAGAAACAACAATAAATCGTTCCCTTTATCTATCCTAGAACCCTTCTATTTTTTCCTTAAACTCAATTATCTTCATTTATGTGGAAGATAAATAAAATTGATCAACAGATAAGATATTGGTAATAATATAGAAAACGTTTTATCAGTTGACAGGATTTCAAAATCTCTCATAGGAACACAGATAATGCAGCTCAAAGTGAGAATATAGGATGACGTTCTAATAAAGCATTTACTATATGCCACAGACGAATTCAGGGATTTGGAAAGGCTTTTTTTGGAATTTTCGGAATGTCAAAAGTTCCGAGTTTCTAATTTTTAGAATTACAAAATTTCAAAATAATTTGCAATTCAGAAAACTTCAGAATTCCGGAGTCTTTAGAACTGTTCAAAATTCGAATTTTTTGCTAGAATCCTTTCTTACTCACCAAAAACGCAAAAAATGACAAACAGATTATTGAAAACGGAAAAATACATTTCAACTCACATTCCAAAGATTTGGACATCCCAAAATATTCCAAGGTGTACACGCAGATAGGCTGATTCCATTGTTGGTATAAATCCCCGAATCGTCAGTTGTCCATGCTTAAGATTCTCAATTTTCTTTCTATTCAAATGAAAAAGGAACCGCACCAAATGAATACGCGTCAAATATTATCAGAACCAGCAGAACTATTGTTAATAATATAGTAAGAGGTTGTAGCAAAATTCCGAGTGCCTTCATGGTAGTTGGAGAATTGTGCAAAAACGGGAACAAGAAAGAGTTTGGTACAAATAAAACTATCAGTTGGTTTTGTGACAAAAGACTCTACTGGCGGTGGTACCGGTGGGAGGTGCTTGAACAATGAATGTGCACTTTTTTATTAAGAAATGAGTCATCTGAATTGTGTATGGTTTTGGTACTGCTTCTATGCATATGAATGTTTCTATCTGTCGTTGGTGTTCTATATGAGTTTTCTGTGATGTACAAACAGTGAACGTTTCCAGCAAGTGACGAGAACTTTGTATTGCTAATGTTATGACAAATCAGAGAAAGACAAGTGAACTGAGAACGTGAAAAAAAATTCGAAACAAGAAGTTGAGAATAAAGAGCATTAGATTGCAACAGACCAGATTCAAACACTCAGTTTCGGCAAAAAAATAAATAGAATGTTGTGTTTCAGAAAATCAGGTTCCTGTTCCTTAATTATTAAAATCATGCGGTTTATGAATTTTCCGAAAAAATCTTCTTGAGGTAAGTGGTACAGGGTGCGCCTTAACTACAACACAAATTTGTGGGCTTGATATGATGCACACTTTTTATGATTTTATCAGTTCTCTATTCAATGGTTATTACTCTGCCCAATTTCACGACATAACTTCATGGCTGAAGATTATGGTCTCATTTTCCATAGCTTGTTTCGGTCATTACCGGTTCATTTCAAGGTGGCAGCAAGGTTGATGTTACAAAACCAGTCAGTGTGTACCGTGTGTTGGTCGGTTGTTCTGACAACTAATTTTCCCTTATTCACACTGACATGGACTATCTAATAATCGATTGTGAGGTATCTGTTGCATCAGATACGATCGTTCTAATCGTGGGAAACATGATTTGCTGAAATTCAGAAGAGTGTCAAAGAAAGCTCACTCATGACTTCAAATTGGCTCGAAGCTCAATGAAACTGTTTGACAAGAACATCTTACGTTGCTTTGAAAAATACCAAATTCGGGCATTTGTGAGGCGGAGACCAAGAAGTTGTGACTCAAAAAGCCTGAAACTTCACACGATGACTCAATTTTCCGGTAATAATTTTTATAATCCATAAAAACCAGTGATTGCAGACCTCCACTCTGTCAATTCAAAATTTTTTTATTATCTTTGGCAGGGACCGGGAAAAATTAACTCGAAGTGTGAAGTTGGGAGGTCCTTCTATCACAGGTTTAACGTTTTTTTTTTCAATTAAAAATTAAATGTTTCAAATTATTAAACATTCCAAATTATGAAATTTTACAATTATCAGTAAATCAATATATGAAACAAGCAAAATCTCCTTCTTCGACTTAATTTAAAAATTAAAATTGTTTTCGAATTGTTTTTAAAACAAAAAATGAAAAAATGAGCGTAAATTTCGAAGGTAGATTGAAAGATCAAATTTTCGATATATACTGCTCCACATAAATATACGTTCACCCATGAAAAATGGCGAAAAACCCAAATTTGCAGTTTCTAAAAAATATCGACCGGAGGTTAAAAAGAGTACGATATGAAAGACTTTCGGGACCCAGAGCAAATTTCAAATGAGAATGAGCAATATTTATATTTTCATTTTTTCAATTTTTTGACTTTTGCGGTTCCACATAAATATACGTTCACCCCCATTTTTTCCACGTTTCAGCACCACACTCTTAAATTTTAAACTTTTTGTATTCCCTTCGACTGTTCAAACGATGTGACGTAAAAAACCACTAACTGATTTCGAAAAAGGTCAAATTACAGCCATAAACGCATGCCCAAAACTAAATGCCCAAAACTGTTTAGACTGTCAGATTGCTCAGAATTCAGGAAGATCCTCAGACGTGGTCAATCGATTTGTCAAGAATTCGTTAAATTACGGCACAAAGAACTTTTCCGGACGTCATCCTCTCCTTACAGTCCGAGAAAAACGTCAAATCCTATTAAAAGCGCTCAATGTTGTGGCCAGTTGTTCCAAAATCAAGAGTCGTTTGAAGCTTACTGTATCGAATGAGACAGTTTGACGTGTCATCCAGAAAAGCAAGTTCACCAATTATGAAAAGATGAAAGAAGCATTTATGCTGACATCAATTCATCCCCAAAAACGTCTGGAGTTTGCTCGCATTTACCTCCTCTGACATTGCGTCTCGAAAATCAATGTTTACCTTTTATACGGATTACGACAACTTTCCTAAATGTTCAGCACAGTTTCAGATTATCTTTTGTGACAAGAAAAATATCAACTGTGATGGTCCAGACGACTACAACTCTTATTGTCATGATTTTGAGAAAAGATAAACATTGATTTTCGAGACGCAATGTCAGAGGAGTTAATTGCGAGCAAACTCCAGTCGTTTTTGGGGATGGATTGATGTCAGCATAAGTGCTTCTTACATCTTTTGATAATTGATGTACTTGCTTTTTTGGATGACAAACTGTCTCATTCGATAGCTTCAAACGACTCTTGATTTTGGAACAACTGGTCACAACATTCAGCGCTTTTCATAGGATTTGACGTTTTTCTCGGACTGTAAGGAGAGAATGACGTCCGGAAAAGTTCTTTGTGCCGTAATTTAACGAATTCTTGACAAATCGATTGACCACGTCCAAGGATCTTCCTAAATTCTGAGCAATCTGACAGTCTGAAAAGTTTTGGACATTTTTGGCTGTAATTTGACCTTTTTTGGAAATCAGTTAGTGATTTTTTAAGTCGCATCGTTTGAACAGTCAAAGGAATACAAAAAGTTTAAAATTTAAGAGTATGATGCTGAAACATGGAAAAAATGGGGGTGAACGTATATTTATGTGGAACCGCAAAAGTCAAAAAATTGAAAAAATGAAAATAAAAATATTGCTCATTCTCATTTGGAGCTTGCTCTGGGTCCCAAAAGTCTTTCATGTCGTACTCTTTTAACCTTCGGTCAATATTTTTTAGAAACTGCAAATTTGGGTTTTTCGCCATTTTTCATGGGTGAACGTATATTTATGTGGAGCAGTATATAGACCTACGATATTATCGGCTGAAAGTTTTTTAAATTTTACTTGCTTTTAGTGGAAAACGATCAAATTTGGAAGTCTTAAAAATATTGTGCACGATGCCGGGTAAGGCAAAAACATTTCAGAGCGTACTAAACGAAAATATCTTTGAATTTGTAGTTGACAACTCTTTTGTAACAATTAACCGGAATGATATATACGGCTTTCAGGTAAGCAAGTACCTATTTTTTCACATCCAGAGCTTCTGGTGCTTCTAGCGCTTTTGAATATTCTGGAGGCTCTGGAACTTCCGGAGCTTTTCGAGCTTTGAGCTTTATGAACTTTTCAATCTTTCAAAGCTTCTCGAAAGATTTTCTGGCCGAATTTGAACTCCAAAAAAAACTGAAAAAGAAAAAATAACCAATTGTAGTATTTATTTCAAATATTCTAATCTACAAATTATAAACTGTAACACAAACTAGTACATAATAAATTATCATCAGTAAATTAATATAAAACGAGCAATAAACTTCAATCAGATCACAATTATTTTTTAATTTTTGTCGGTGTCTCAATATCGTGCTCATCAGACATCCGTCTTTTTATAGGCGTCTTTTCTGAAAATTTGTTGCTCATTGTCAGATTTTGAAACAATTAATAAAATACCATTTTGAGCTCTCATGTGATCGCGAATTTTCTTATTTTCTAGAATTCTTTTCAGTTTTTCGGAATCTTGATCATATTTCACAACGTAATATCCTTTTTCTTTCATGTAATTTTCAAGGCACTTGTTCTTACGCATTTGTTCATTGAGGTGCTCTGGAAAAAAGTTTAGGGTACTTAAGCTGTTTTAGAGAAAATGACCAACTTTGGATGGCATAAACTACTGTAGAATTAGTAGGATAATGCTGAACATTGCAAAGTGTACTTAACGAAAATAAAGCTTCAATTTTGTAGTTGACAACTTTTTCCCAAAGTTCATCTAAACGAGATATAACGCTTCATACCAGTCAAATGCTTCCAGAACTAAATTCAGAGTCTTGAAACTTTTAAGCGGTATATCCGAATTGGATAAATTTCTAAAAAAAGTTGTCAATTACGAAATTGAAGATCTTTTCTGTTTAGGTAGACTTAAACATTTTCAGACAAGTCGCTGATAGAAACTCGATCTATAGTGCACTTCGAGCTAAACTATCTCAGTCCCTATCGGAAATATCAAAAATTTGTCAACTGATGAAATGTTCATCAAAATATCAGCAATCTTTTCTTTGTTGACACATTTTTGATATCTCCAATAAAAACCGAAATAATTGAGCTCAAATTCTGCGTATAGGGTGGGCTTCTATCAGAGAAAACACAGAATTTTTTAATTTTGATCACAGAAATCATACCTTTGAGACTGTGAATGTTGTGCTCCAAGCTTAGAATTCTCGAATCTCGTTGCTCAATTGCCTGCTTCAATGACATTTCATATGCTTTTGCTTGGTTCATCATCGTCTCCTTTTTTCTCATTAATCTCTCAAATTGAAATTACGAGTTTCCAAAAAGTGATTTCGCTCGTATCCCATAGCTCGAATTTTTAGAATTTCCTTCTGGTGTGAGTCCACAATCAAACGATATTCGTCGAGTTGGTTCATGAGCTTCTTGACTTCCAGTTCTTTTTCACCTGGAATAAAAAGTTTGAAATACTGTGAAACCTGTTAACTTTGAGCCGATATACATATCTCGATTACTGTCAAGGATATGAAAAAGTGTTCAACTGAAAAATTGTTTATCATAATATCACAAACATTTTATCAATCGACACATTTTTGATATCTTGCATAGAAATGAGATAATAGAGCTATCTTACGAAATCTTACCGGAATATCTCAATTCTTCATAGCATTCGTTTCTGGAGCCATCGAGATTTTGAGAGCAGTTATGAACGGTGTCTTCGAGTTGGCGGATTTTGAAATTTAAATCTGAAAAAAAGGAACTTTCAAATTTCTGAGACTCAAAAATAACTACAAAACTTCACATTGTGCACATGAACCCACCATCCCTGGAGTCTTATGAGGAATTGGCTTGATTTCTGGCTGCGCTGAGCTTGGTGAGTAGCTCATTTCTGGAAATTTTCATAAAAAGATAACAGATGAAAAAAAAAACGGAAGGCAAAAAAATCGATTTCATGTTTTTTCGAGAACAAAATAAGTTTTGCTTCCCAAAAAATATATCAAAATTTTGAGCTCAAATTAGAGATCACATTTTTTTCACCAACTATTTTTGATCTACATCCCTTTCCCGTAATTCCAACTGCTGTTTTGGAGCGGAAAACTCGGTGTTTGGAGAAAAAAAAAGTGGAATAATATTAGAGACGTTTGTCGTTACAAAAGTTTGCCGTTCCTAACGTTTACCGTAAAATTGCGCAGCAGTGTTTTTGCGCGCGCAACGTGCGCGTAGCGGCTCGATATGATTTTGAGCGCGCAGGAAAAACTAAAAGAGATATCAAAAAACTATGAACGGCATTTGATTCACAACCAAAAATAATTTCTAGAGACAAAGTTTTATGAATTCAGCGCTTCTCCGTTCCATGCACCATCTAAAAACCGATATGTAAGCCGGCAATATTTTTAAGACATTCTAGATTTTTTGATATTCCAGTGGTAGTTTTCATGAGAAAACTTTTCGAAAGTGCCAAACATCAATCTAAAAAAATATTTTTAGTTGGTTTAGTCAAATAACACCGAGTTCTGGTAGTTTTCAGATCAAAAATTGGCTGTCGTTTTATCAGTATATTGGTGGGGTCTAATAGTGTCTACACCACAATGGACATTATTCTCCACTTCTCGGGTAGTGAGATATGCTTAACGTTTTTCGCCCTAATCATTTTCATTTTTGGACTACCATTATATTTATATTTCCAACTCACCGGAATACTGCTGAAATCCATTACCGATTAGTGGAGGTAAACAACGAAGATGTGCTTTTTTAAAAACCGTCACCGCTTTGCTTTATCTATTCGAAAGATAAGAATTCTGGTTAGACGAAAATTCCCCGTCAAAAAAGCAAACGTGCTTAGGTTTATTTTGTTGCATTAAACACTGGGATTGAAAGGGACCCATCTCAAACCTAGCTGGATATATCAAGTACATCTGTGGCAAGCCTTTTATCAAAAAGTTATGCATTGGAAACTTTCGGGAACGTATAAAAAGTGGGAGATATTGACCACACCTTTTAGCTCAACACAACTTTGTTTCATGTGTGGCCCCTGTTTCAATCTTCTCATCTTGCGTTTCACACATAAATGGTGTAATCAAACCATTTCCGGTGATGATATATGGATAATGTATAATTACAATAAACGACAAACCCAGACCGATCTCGCTGGACATCGTTAGAAAATTCTGTGTTGTTCACCAAATAGCCCGAGTGATGCACTTTCTGACTATAATTTATTTAGCCGTTTCCATCTCCATCTTGCTTGAAAAACATTCGCCTCAAAAGGGGATTACAAAAATGGGTTGACTTGATTTTCTTTTCGCTGCCACCGGGGGTATAGATAGGAGACACCCATAATTTGATAACAATGGTCAGTACCTCCAATTTATGCGACATCGTTTTGACCTTTTTTACATTTAATGTGTTTGATGATTTCCGAACAACGTAATGGTAACCACCAAAAAAGAATATGTGGAGAATTTGTATACGGGAGGGAGAGGAAAAATTAAAAAAAAAGTTTATTAAAAGTCATTGTCAAGATATAGATGAGTTTGAGAAATTTGGCAGGGGTTATTATTAAAACGAACATAAGAATCGAGAAACGAACAAAACATTTAAATTTAGACTTCGAACGTTTCAACCATCTGCGTATCCCAATTTAGTTTTCAGGGCGCTGACCATGGAGAAGATCGGCTTGATGAAGTTCTATTGAGCAGCACGTGCTTTTTGTCCCTGCTGAGATACTCGCTTGACCTCAACTCCTTCATCATCCGAGCCGACTCCTATTTCTCCAGTAAGGAGATCCTCGCTGATGTCTTCGTTCATGGCGAGACGACACATCAAAATGGTGGCCTTCCTCTCGAAGTAAGAAATAAGCTCTTTAGTCCTTGAACATCTTTCGCACTTGCGATTTGTCTCCAAGTTCCCCAAACTTTCTCGTGGATGCTGCTCTCTCCGGATTCACTGAAGATAAAAGGAAATTAACTAAAAAAATTTTCAAATAGCATGGTTTTCTGAAACAAATAGGATGAATAAAACGTGAAGTGTTGTGTGGTTTGTCTCTGGTTTGTTTTTTGGAGAATTTCACTCACCTTTATTCAAAAAGTTCAAAGAATTGAATACTCTGTACGATTTCTTGTGAATATAGATATAGAGAATACTCAGGAAAATAAATAAGGAATTCTCCAAAATCCATTCACTTACAAAGTGTTTGGAGAGCCCTCAGAAATATTAGACGCCTATTCAGTCAAGTCGTCATAGCATAGAGTGAGTGAAAAGCTGTTTCGAACGCGAAAGGGCCAGTCGGAAGTCCGACTAATTTGTCTTGATTAGAGAGAGTTTCTGGGTCTCTTTTTTCTTAACAATCTCCGAGTTGTGCCACCTGCTATTTCATAATGTGTGTGTGCGTGTGGGTGTGGTGGTCCACCACACAATACGCTAATCTTGTGCACCTTTCCAGTTGCCAATTTGTAATAATACTCTTGGTTGGGAAGGGGCATAAACATCATTACTCGCAGACAGGTAGAGCACATGTATTCTATTATAGCTCCTCGAAACCATCACACATAACCAAGTGTTTAGCCATTCGATGAAATGTGAAATTTTAACAGGAGTGATGATGCGACATTTAATTTCTGACCAAAAGCTGGCCAAGTGGACGTCCATCAGATGTTAGTCGGGGTTTAGAAGTGTTGCGTCGTGCGGCGCGTTCTTTTTTCTTGATGGCAAAACTGAATAGAATATTATCGCTTCGAAGTTCAATAATCTTTGACCCAATTCTTGAACTTGACAGATCAATTTGAAAGTCGATAAAAACACCGTTTATATTCTTTTGACAAGTTTATGGATCGATGAATTAAAATTATATTTCAGAAAGTATGTTCAAACACGTGAAAATATAATGTTTGAACATACTCTCTCAAATATAATATTTTTATTTAGTCGGACTTCCGACTGGCCCTTTCGCGTTCGAAACAGCTTTTCACTCACTCTATGCTATGACGACTTGACTGAATAGGCGTCTAATATTTCTGAGGGCTCTCCAAAAACTTTGTAAGTGAATGGATTTTGGAGAATTCCTTATTTATTTTCCTGAGTATTCTCTATATCTATATTCACAAGAAATCGTACAGAGTATTCAATTCTTTGAACTTTTTGAATAAAGGTGAGTGAAATTCTCCAAAAAACAAACCAGAGACAAACCACACAACACTTCTCGTTTTATTCATCCTATTTGTTTCAGAAAACCATGCTATTTGAAAATTTTTTTAGTTAATTTCCTTTTATATTCAGTGAATCCGGAGAGAGCAGCATCCACGAGAAAGTTTGGGGAACTTGGAGACAAATCGCAAGTGCGAAAGATGTTCAAGGACTAAAGAGCTTATTTCTTACTTCGAGAGGAAGGCCACCATTTTGATGTGTCGTCTCGCCATGAACGAAGACATCAGCGAGGATCTCCTTACTGGAGAAATAGGAGTCGGCTCGGATGATGAAGGAGTTGAGGTCAAGCGAGTATCTCAGCAGGGACAAAAAGCACGTGCTGCTCAATAGAACTTCATCAAGCCGATCTTCTCCATGGTCAGCGCCCTGAAAACTAAATTGGGATACGCAGATGGTTGAAACGTTCGAAGTCTAAATTTAAATGTTTTGTTCGTTTCTCGATTCTTATGTTCGTTTTAATAATAACCCCTGCCAAATTTCTCAAACTCATCTATATCTTGACAATGACTTTTAATAAACTTTTTTTTAAATTTTTCCTCTCCCTCCAAACAGAGAAACTTTGAGCTGAATTTGAGAGGTTCTTATGCGAGTTAGCAAAAATACGTCAACTGAAGAAATGTTAACAACACTCGTGCTAAGATTTTATCAGTTGACAGATTTTTGATAGCCCTTACAGAAACCGCGATAAATAAGATCGCAACGAAACTTTCGGAACAGACGGCCGTCTTCCGTCACACAAAGAAACTTTGAGCTGAATTTGAGAGGTTCTTATGCGAGTTAGCAAAAATACGTCAA
>NC_013491.2:12941401-12942588 GCF_000004555.2 Caenorhabditis briggsae | reverse complement strand
TTGAGAGGTTCTCATGCGAGTTAGCAAAAATACGTCAACTGAAGAAATGTTAACAACACTTGTGCTAAGATTTTATCAGTTGACAGATTTTTGAAAGCCCTTACAGAAACCGAGATATATGGAACAGACGGCCGTCTTCCGTCACACAGAGAAACTTTGAGCTGAATTTGAGAGGTTCTTATGCGAGTTAGCAAAAATACGTCAACTGAAGAAATGTTAACAACACTTGTGCTAAGATTTTATCAGTTGACAGATTTTTGATAGCCCTTACAGAAACCGAGATATATGGAACAGACGGCCGTCTTCCGTCACACAGAGAAACTTTGAGCTGAATTTGAGAGGTTCTTATGCGAGTTAGCAAAAATACGTCAACTGAAGAAATGTTAACAACACTCGTGCTAAGATTTTATCAGTTGACAGATTTTTGATAGCCCTTACAGAAACCGCGATAAATAAGATCGCAACGAAACTTTCGGAACAGACGGCCGTCTTCCGTCACACAAAGAAACTTTGAGCTGAATTTGAGAGGTTCTTATGCGAGTTAGCAAAAGTACGTCAACTGAAGAAATGTTAACAACACTTGTGCTAAGATTTTATCAGTTGACAGATTTTTGATAGCCCTTACAGAAACCGAGATATATGGAACAGACGGTCGTCTTCCGTCACACATAGAAACTTTGAGCTGAATTTGAGAGGTTCTTATGCGAGTTAGCAAAAATACGACAACTGAAGAAATGTTAACAACACTTGTGCTAAGATTTTATCAGTTGACAGATTTTTGAAAGCCCTTACAGAAACCGAGATATATGGAACAGACGGCCGTCTTCCGTCACACAGAGAAACTTTGAGCTGAATTTGAGAGGTTCTCATGCGAGTTAGCAAAAATACGACAACTGAAGAAATGTTAACAACACTTGTGCTAAGATTTTATCAGTTGACAGATTTTTGATAGCCCTTACAGAAACCGAGATATATGGAACAGACGGCCGTCTTCCGTCACACAGAGAAACTTTGAGCTGAATTTGAGAGGTTCTTATGCGAGTTAGCAAAAATACGACAACTGAAGAAATGTTAACAACACTTGTGCTAAGATTTTATCAGTTGACAGATTTTTGATAGCCCTTACAGAAACCGAGATATATGGAACAGACGGTCGTCTTCCGTCACACATAGAAACTTTGAGCTGA
>NC_013491.2:12939306-12941299 GCF_000004555.2 Caenorhabditis briggsae | reverse complement strand
GGTTCTCATGCGAGTTAGCAAAAATACGTAACTGAAGAAATGTTAACAACACTTGTGCTAAGATTTTATCAGTTGACAGATTTTTGAAAGCCATTACAGAAACCGAGATATATGGAACAGACGGCCGTCTTCCGTCACACAGAGAAACTTTGAGCTGAATTTGAGAGGTTCTCATGCGAGTTAGCAAAAATACGTCAACTGAACAAATGTTAACAACACTTGTGTTAAGATTTTATTAGTTGACAGATTTTTGATAGCCCTTACAGAAACCGAGATATATGGAACAGACGGCCGTCTTCCGTCACACAGAGAAACTTTGAGCTGAATTTGAGAGGTTCTTATGCGAGTTAGCAAAAATACGTCAACTGAAGAAATGTTAACAACACTTGTGCTAAGATTTTATCAGTTGACAGATTTTTGAAAGCCCTTACAGAAACCGAGATATATGGAACAGACGGCCGTCTTCCGTCACACAGAGAAACTTTGAGCTGAATTTGAGAGGTTCTTATGCGAGTTAGCAAAAATACGTCAACTAAGAAATGTTAACAACACTTGTGCTAAGATTTTATCAGTTGACAGATTTTTGATAGCCCTTACAGAAACCGAGATATATGGAACAGACGGTCGTCTTCCGTCACACATAGAAACTTTGAGCTGAATTTGAGAGGTTCTCATGCGAGTTAGCAAAAATACGTCAACTGAAGAAATGTTAACAACACTTGTGCTAAGATTTTATCAGTTGACAGATTTTTGATAGCCCTTACAGAAACCGAGATATATGGAACAGACGGCTGTCCTCCGTCACACACAGAGAAACTTTGAGCTGAATTTGAGAGGTTCTTATGCGAGTTAGCAAAAATACGACAACTGAAGAAATGTTAACAACACTTGTGCTAAGATTTTATCAGTTGACAGATTTTTGATAGCCCTTACAGAAACCGAGATATATGGAACAGACGGTCGTCTTCCGTCACACATAGAAACTTTGAGCTGAATTTGAGAGGTTCTCATGCGAGTTAGCAAAAATACGTCAACTGAAGAAATGTTAACAACACTTGTGCTAAGATTTTATCAGTTGACAGATTTTTGATAGCCCTTACAGAAACCGAGATATATGGAACAGACGGTCGTCTTCCGTCACACATAGAAACTTTGAGCTGAATTTGAGAGGTTCTCATGCGAGTTAGCAAAAATACGTCAACTGAAGAAATGTTAACAACACTTGTGCTAAGATTTTATCAGTTGACAGATTTTTGATAGCCCTTACAGAAACCGAGATATATGGAACAGACGGCCGTCTTCCGTCACACAGAGAAACTTTGAGCTGAATTTGAGAGGTTCTCATGCGAGTTAGCAAAAATACGTCAACTGAAGAAATGTTAACAACACTTGTGCTAAGATTTTATCAGTTGACAGATTTTTGAAAGCCCTTACAGAAACCGAGATATATGGAACAGACGGCCGTCTTCCGTCACACAGAGAAACTTTGAGCTGAATTTGAGAGGTTCTCATGCGAGTTAGCAAAAATACGTCAACTGAAGAAATGTTAACAACACTTGTGCTAAGATTTTATCAGTTGACAGATTTTTAATAGCTCCCACAGAAACCGCGATATGTGAGATCGAAACGAAACTTTCGGAACAGACGGCTGTCCTCCGTCACACACAGAGAAACTTTGAGATGAATTTGAGAGGTTCTTATGCGAGTTAGCAAAAATACGTCAACTGAAGAAATGTTAACAACACTTGTGCTAAGATTTTATCAGTTGACAGATTTTTGATAGCTACCACAGAAACCGCGATATATGAGATCGAAACGAAACTTTCGGAACAGACGGCTGTCCTCCGTCACACACAGAGAAACTTTGAGCTGAATTTGAGAGGTTCTTATGCGAGTTAGCAAAAATACGTCAACTGAAGAAATGTTAACAACACTTGTGCTAAGATTTTATCAATAGACAGATTTTTGAAAGCCCTTACAGAAACCGAGATAT
>NC_013491.2:12934604-12939206 GCF_000004555.2 Caenorhabditis briggsae | reverse complement strand
CCCTGAAAATGTCAAAAACTGAAAGAGGAGTTCTATTTTTTCTGTAAGAAACTATGGAAATTGGTCATTTTTGGAATATTTTCTTTCGGAAAAGGACCGTACAGGATTCTATAACCACTAATTAATTTTTTAAGAATTAGATGAATCATTTTAAATCTCCACAAAATCAGATAAAAAATGCTGAAAATGTGGCTTTAGACCTGCAATTGTGATCGCGCCAAGTTTTTTATCTGTAGATCAAAAATAAATTTGCAGTTCGTAACAAATCTGTGGGAGACCGTGCCTAAACAAATAATAATATTTTCAGTCCGAGGTCCAACGAAAACCAATCCAAGGAGTCAACAACCGTCGCATCGCTCGTGCACATTACACTCGTCCGGTTCCAGTTGAGGACGAAATGACAATGACATTCACACTTGAGCCTTTGAACATACCGACTGTTGTGAGCCATGGATTGCCAGACGAGGAAGAAAGTGAAGATAAATACACGGACGATGAAGAGAAAGAAAAGGAGAAAAATGCTGAAGAGAAGGACAAGAAAAAAGTTGGAGCGGTAGCTGCTGATCAGAACAAAAAATAATGGCAAGAAGATACAAAACCTAACAACTCATTTGATTTCGTTTTTAACCTTCCCATTTCCCCACAACTTTCGTTAACCACTGGAAACTGTGAATTTAATGCAGATTTTGAGTTTAAATCAAGAATCGTTGTATACAAACGTCCACAATTTTTTTGATTTTCTTTTGATTAAGTGATATTCTCATGTCGATCTGGTTTCTCGAATGTTTATTTTTTAATTTCTTTTATCAATTCCCGTGTTTCCCCCAATTCCACCAGTGTTTGTATCTCAACTCTCACTTTGCCCCTATTCAAAAAATTTCCACAACTTTTTTTTTTCAATAAAGTAACTACCAAAAAGATCACTATCCAAAAGTTCACTACTAGTAGGTTTACGCTCCCTGTCGGGGCTCAACCTCCGGTCTTCCGCTTACTATATCTTTCACTAATAATTCGGAATTCCCAAAATTTCTGAGTGGTTTTATTTTCAAATTTTTAAAGTTCTCAAAATCTTTGGAATTTCTGCATTCCGAAAGTTCCGAATTTTCAAAATTTCTGTCACGAATCTTTCAAGAAGATCATTATGTGTGGTATCAAAAAGAGGGATTTATGGTTAATGCTCTATGGAAGATTCATGAATCCAATTTTCGAATTTTCATAAAAAATCTTCCTTACATTTAGTGAAAAGTAGATGGGAACAGTTCAAATTCAATACGATTCAAACTGCTTTTCTTATAAGGTTTTACACAAAAATTAAAATGTTTGTTTTCAGAAACACTATTCGCCAACAAATTCATTCCAGAGTTGGAGACAACTTCCAATACAACGTCCAGAACCTTTGAAGTTTTCCGGAAAATGAGCGTGAGTTTTTTATTCAAATTGGAAACGTATTCCGGAAAATATTAGGTTGATAAGAAAGTTTCTTCCTTTTTGGCAGGGTTTTTTTTGAACTTCTATATCTGGTTCTCCAAGTGGTCTACCAGGTCAGATGTTTTTGTTGGAGAACTGTGTTCAGTGTCTATTAGATGCTTCATTTTCAAATTTTATCTCACTTCATGTTGGAGAAATGACGATTCTTTTGGTCCTTATCCGACTGCACATTCAGAATATTTATTTCTATTTTCAATTCAAACACCTGGTATCCGTAAGAAATTTGTGGATGTACATGAAAAACATGTTCCTTCATCGCCTACAATTGGCGTTTGGTTCGAAAAATTCCGCCCTGGGGGAGTTCAGTTTGAAATATGGCACCGTCCTATTGAGTCGGATCTTGATCAATTGCTAAAAGTCGTGGAAGAGGATCCAATTCAAACAACTCGTAAAATGACACAGGCGTTTCCCGTTAGTCAATCAAGTATTGTAGCAAGATTGAAGTCTTTCGGCAAAGTCAAAAACTGGATCGATTCGTACCCAACGTTGTAACGGGCTACGATATGGATCGCCGTGTAGACATGATCATGTTTCTTTTACCATTTCTTCGCACGTTCAGTTGGGTGAAAAATCTAGTTACCGTAGATAAGAAATGGGTAAATTACTCTAACAATGTACGGAAGGGTCAGTTGATTAACAAATAACATCTAGCTCTGGACGTCCAGGAACCCAAATTTCTCGTAAAAGCAAAAAGGTTAGCAAAAATGTCATGTCGTTCGGGTGGACTAGTATTTTGTTCTCACCGTATTTTCAGGACTTTGCCCTTTTGGATAAATGGTCGTTAAGGGCTCTTAAACGTCATCTTGATAAAAAAGACTTCAATTGAAAAGATGACACAAAAAAGAAGTTGACTCACTTTTTCAACTGCAGTCGTCCTCGTTATAGGCCGATGGAATCAAGAAATTACCGGAGCGTTGCCAGACTATCGATGCTCATGGACTTTACTTACATGATCTTGCCTCCTCCACTTTAAGGAAAATTTGATCAAAAATTTTGCCGAAAAAGGAAGAAACTTTCGTATCAACCTAGTACAACAAATTTTTCTACAATGAACTTTATTGCAGGAATCACAGAAACCTCTCTGTTACGATGCAATTGGTTCCATTATTGAGTCGATGAGTATAAACAAAAGGTGATTTTCAACATGAAAATATAAGAAAACGATGAAATTAAATTTTTTCAGAGTCGAAATATATTTGAAATGTCCCACGATTCGAAAACTCGAAAGACGTGTTCCTTTATACATTGAGCATCTTGAGTTTGATGATTATAGGATCAAGCTCGACGATTTTGAATACAAAGTGCTTCATTTGAATGTTGAACAAGGAATTCAGGATATAAATACGTTCGGAACTGAATGCGTCGAGATGGATAGTGTATTGACGCCTGGAGACATTGATTTCGCCTATTATATCACAAAGATTTGGATGCAATCATGTTTGGTTTTACGTCCAGACGGTACCTACCGTTATGGCGATGAGATCGAAGGAGATCAGGGACCGAGGGATCACTGGACCCAAGTAACTATCACAACTCCCGCAGGAAAGACATTCCAACGTACACCTTACGACCGTCCCCTGTTTCATGCAATGAAACATCTTGGAACTCTTTTCTTCGCAAACAGAGAGTCTCCTATCAAAGTTGGATTCCTGGATATTAAGACAGGAGTTACTATTCGTCTTCCAGTTGATGTAAAATTCAAAGTAAACCACATTTTGGTTAATTTCATCATGAGCTATTACGCTTATTTGACCGAGCAAATATTGGATCCGGAGAGCATTCCATTCAAACGAGTGACATATTCAAACCTAGAAGATCTGGACCACTCATATGTTCGTAATGCCAAAGAACATGTATACGATGACAACTGTCAAATCAGACCTAGTTTAGAGCCGCTCGGTGAACATAGAAACCTCATCATAATTGTAAGAGAAAATCCTACCACTCTTCATCATTACCTGAGCATTGTGCACTCTTGGGTAGAAAACGGCAAAGAAATTGGATGCCGATTGCAAATGGAATGCCCATTGGAAATCACGCGAGATGCAATGTTCAATACCTTACAAAATGAATACCCGCAAGAAGAAGTGAATACAAAGTAAGTCTAGTCTATCAGATAAAAGATCGGTAGTATTATAATTTTAGTGAGCTTGTGATTAAAATGAAAGCAGGTGGGAATGTGTTGGTTGTGTATTCGCGGAACCGAAATGGGAAGTACAATATTGTTATCGAATCACGTATGGAAACAGTGAAAGCCGCAGTGTCAGAGGACGTAACAGCGAAGAAACGGAAATGTTGAAAGAGTACTAATGTCAAGCCGATTTCTTACAAAATTTCTTCTCATTTTTAGTTCCCACTTCTTTTTACGTTCCACAATCTTCTTTATCAGTGCTTCGTGTTTTTCCTGAAATCGCAATAATCCAGACGTGGTATTTCTGAAACCTGTATTTTTGTGAAAAAAACTCACCGTCTATTGCTTTTCACATGTCCCTCTAATAACCCTTGTGTTCTACACTGACCCCTCTTTTGAAAACGTCCCTGTTTTATCTTTTTTTTTAATTCTCTTACAAGTGAAGTACCCGAAGTGTCCTCTCGCTTTTTCTTAGATATTGATGGCTTCCTTAAATTATCACAAAACAGATAATATAAGGTGCCCATAGGCAGGTTGAGCAGAATGGCAAAACTTTTTGTGATTTTTCAGAAAAAGTGGATCAAGTCCATTCAAAAAGCCATAACTTTGTACAGATTTAAGATAAAATTATACACTAAATTGTGTTTTGTAGCACGGATTACAGGCTACAAAAAACTTTTTTATACCGCTATTCTATCTTTGCAAAGAAATTTACTAGGATGGTAAATGTCCGAATGGTCCGATAGTGTGAAATCAAAAAATGTCGATTTTCAAAAAAACAGCTTTGGGATACTATGTCTATTCAATTCCTTGTATGACATAAAGTATTAACGCAATCTCAAATATATGGCACTGTCCATTTAAGAGAGATTTTTTTAAATTAACTTTTTTTCATCCACATCCATGTCTCACTGATTCACCATGGAATTTTTTTGTAATTTTTTAATGATTATACTGTCTATTCAATAAAACGTGGGCGCGCC
>NC_013491.2:12919828-12934338 GCF_000004555.2 Caenorhabditis briggsae | reverse complement strand
CACGTTTTATTGAATATACAGTAGATTTTGAAAACAAACATTCATGATCATGTTACGATGCTTTACACTTTTTCCAGATCTCAGACTTTTTTGTCACAAAGATTTCTGCAAGATGATATACGAGCTTCATTAAAGATTGTGGATTTTCTGAAACTAGTTTAAGTTCATCCAAATAAAACAACATTCATTAAACCATTGATGGCAACATAGGATTATGAAAAAAAAGTGAATGGTCGAAAATATCAGTGGATGTGAGTCAAGAAATGAGGGAAACAGAGACAAGTGTGGCAGTGAGCGCAGCGATTGGAATCGAACTCGATAATGTTAAATTGGAACCAAAGCTCTAACCATATGAGCTAAACAATCAACATTAACTCGAGTGCTGACCACTAATATAAACAATGAAAATTTCGATTTGGAAATCGATGCATTTGCGCTCTACAGCGAATCGGACTCGAAAAACTCTGGGAAGTATTTTCAAATATTTTTAAACATTTTGTTTTTTTTTTGTTCTTTTTGTCATTTTATCTTATTTTTCTCTACTGTTTTTCAGAGGAGGGGTAAATGGTATAAACGATGGCCTAAAGGGCCACATAGGCTCGCCGTCAAGAATGAAAAAGAACCATCAAAGTCAGATGAAAATGAAGGGAAACCAAGAGAAAAACAAACAATTCAAACTCTTGTTGAAACGTTGACTGCCGCACAGTCAACAACAAAAAAAAATCGTAATGAGCTAAAAACTATCTATAAAGCGACAGGTATTTTTTTTCTATTTCCGAGCATTGTATGTGTATGACTACAGATGCTCTCAAAAGCTGTGATAGCGTGGAAGACGAAGAAGATATGGTTCATACACAAGAAGTCAGCTCAGATGATTCTCATGAAGAACAAACGGCAAATATTTTAAAAACCCCTTATCGAAAGTCAACATGGAAGCACATTATATATTTGAAAGACAGAAATTAATGGACCACGGAAACATTAGTACATCGATTCAGACGACTTGGAACTGTTGTGGTGGCAAATAAACTGATCTATAGGTATGACGTTTCAATTAAACCACATTGAAAAACGTTTTCCGATAGAAGTTTTTTATTAGATATAAACGTAATATTTTCCAAATGATAGACTCAAATGTTTGGGGTATTATTAAGAAGATGGCAGAAGAATATAATATCATTCATGATTAGGCGTCTGGGAATTCACAAATTCGAGGTCCAAAATGTTTTTTTCCTACTAGTGTATTCAGTGAAATTCTTTACGCAAGTCATCACTGGATTGATAACTGCAAGAAAAAAACATCGACTCGTTTCGCGCCATATTAACAAATTCGTCAGCAAAAAAAAGTGAAAAATGAGGATGAACTTAAAAACAGCAGAGTTATATCAGTCCAAAGTTTTAGTACTGAAATCTGTTGATTTGCATGCTTTAAGACACATTTCGTCCCCGAAATCCCTTTAAAAGTAGTTTGAAGAGGGCCTGACATTCAAGCGCCTTTCGAATCAATAGCAAATGTCGACGGCGTGGTGTCGGGGATGTGGTGGGCGTCAGTAGTCACAAGGCTGCGAGTTCGGACCTTCTAATGTTTTTTCTTTTTTTCTTTTTCTTTTCTCATTTTGCGACATTTCAGGATCCCTCTGACATATGTTGTTTAGATTATCTATCAGTTGTAAAATAATATTTGCAAACAATTATCACTACTTTTTCAAGGAAATTTTCCAAATTGACAAAAGCTCGTTAAAATCACCCAAATGGTGGAAAAAAATCTCAAATTTTTTCAAAAAATTTTTTTCAGAAAATGTCTGAAATATGATATTACACATAATTCTGAGTATAGCAAATTTAGTTTCATGTTCTGGAACCTCATGGGAGCGGAGAAAATCACCTTTGAAAATCGCTATTTTTGCACTGAAAACGCGATTTTTGGTACTGAAACTGATATAACTCGGCTGAAAGTGGCGAGCGTGTTCTAAAATTTTCAGGGATGTCTAGATAGGATATCCTTGACATATACTAAAAATTTCATCAAAATCCAAACTGACGAGGTGTTGTGGTTCCCTTGTTACACGTTTGGGGGGAATTGGGGGTCATTTCAGGTTGCAGACACTCTCGGGTTAGGACGTAGGATCGGTCTCGACTGACTGAGGATCCGCTATCAACAAAGTGGACTTCGAATGGAGTTAATGGGCAACCGATCGGTCACTGATAAGGGGTCTCGAAATGTCAGCAGAAAAAATCAAAGAAGTTCAGCATTGACTCATTCTGTGACGCTGCACATGGAAATCACTGCTGACGGAAAAGTTTTTGATAAAACTCTGGTTTTTCTGCATGAAAAAATCTCCCGAAAAAGTTTCAAACCACCCGCAACAACTACAAGTATTTTTATATCAAGAATGCTTCGTCTGGAATGATGACTTCCGAATTCGCCAATGAATTTCTCCCTCGAATTCCAAAAAAATCTTGCCTGTTTGTCGATAGTTGGCGTGGATTTCAACAAATTCGAAACCTTGGAGCAGTCACAAAAAAAACTCTGTATCGAAACTCTCCCGGAAAATTCAACGCCCTTTTTGCAACCGCTGGATACGTACTTCAACCGTCCAATTAAGGAATTCCTTCGAAAATTGGAGGATTTTATTCGACTATACTATCCAAATTAGACTATTTTGAAAAGAGAGAATTTGCTCGATCTAGCTAATCTCTCAATGTGCCAGTTCTCAGCGCCAGTCTTCAGAGATATGATTCGATATTCTTGGTATTCAGCAGGCTTCTCCCTCACAAAACCACCTGCTTTCATTACACCATCTCATTTTTGTTTCGATTTGCCAGTTGATAGACTGATTTGCGAAAAAAGACGTTGTAAGGTTGACACTTTCTTGGTCTGCGCTCACTGCCACACTTGTCTCTGTTTCCCCCACTTCTTGACTCACATCCACTGATATTTTCGATTAATCACTTTTTTTTTCATAATCCTATGTTACCATCAATGGTTAATTGAATGTTGTTTCATTCGGATGAACTTTAACTAGTTTCAAAAAGTTCACAACCCTTAATGAAGCTCGTATATCATCTTGCGGAAATCTTTGGGACAAAAAAAGTCTGAGATCTGGAAAAAGTGTAAAGCATCGTAACATGATCATGAATGTTTGTTTTCAAAATCTATGATTATTAAAATAATAACAAAAAAATTCCATGGTGAATCAGTGAGACATGGATGTGGATGAAAAAAGTTAATTTTAAAAAAATTTATCTTAAATGGACAGTGCCATATATTTGAGATTGCGTTAATACTTTATGTCATACAAGAAATTGAATAGACATAGTCTCCCAAAAGTGTTTTTTCGAAAATCGGCATTTTTTGATTTTACACTATCGGACCATTCGGACATTTCCCATCCTAGTAAATTTCTTTGCAAAGATAGAATAACGGTGAAAAAAAGTTTTTTGTAGCCTGTAATCCGTGCTACAAAACACAATTTAGTGTATAATTTTATCTTAAATCTGTACAAAGTTATGGCTTTTTGAATGGACTTGATCCACTTTTTCTGAAAAATCACAAAAAGTTTTGCCATTCTGCTCAAGCTGCCTATGGGGACCTTATATTATTTGTTTTGTGCTAATCTGGGAAAGGAACATTTTTTGCCACCAATATCTAAGAAAAAGCGAGAGGACACTTCGCGTACTTCCCTTGTTAGTTCTGTTTCTTGTATCAGTGCCCTTAAAACTTTCCAATAGTTTCAGGTTAATTCTCTGTAACTTCAAATAGTTTCCGTCACGTAAAATAAGAAACTTTGTTAAGCATTGTCACAAGGTTTCACTCTGGTGAGAATCATTTTTCTCCAGTCTACAAAAATCCCTCTTCTTTCCGAAGATATTCCCAAGATATATGATCCCGATTAAATCACTTATTGTTTTTGAATTTTTCTCAAAATGTGCTGTAAGAATAAAGTTCACAGTGACCCGACTTTTCGAAAAGAATGTTTTCTTTCTTGAGTTGAAAACAAAAAAAAACACATCTGCAAATTTGTCTAATATTTTAGAAAAATAATGAATTTAACTGTCACATTAATCATCTTCCCTTTCTTTTCATCTTGGCTCGTTCAAGCTCCGATTGAAAAGAGAATGGAAGTACGTCACTTGATTTATGTGTCGGAAAAAGTCATCCTTCTTCCCACAAGTCTTGAGCCGAGAGCTCTTTTTCTGTTTTTCGGTATTCAAAAAATGAGATTTTAATACGATTAAAACGATTTTATTCTTTTAATACGAATAATTAAAATTCGTAAACATCATACTTGAAAAATTAGGACCCGGTCCGACCCGGTAGGCTCGCGTTTTTCATTTGAAAAAAACCGTAATTTCAGAATTTTTTAATGATTTTTTAGGCTTTTTTAGGCTCTTTTTGTTCATATTTTTGTAGTTACCCCAGATTTGTTTAAAAAAAAAGAATAAAACACAATTGGATTCCTGGCCGAGCCATGAGAATCCAGAAAAAAAGCACGGCTTGTACGATGAAAATATGTTTGTAATTTTACACTTCATCTTTGTCTGTAAAATTCTTTTTGCCCACAAACAGTAATTTTATTGCAAAGGATTTTTAAAAGTTTACTGATCCATTCCATTTACTATGAATTCTGTGAACATCAGGAGATAATTATCAATAAATATTATTACGATTTTAAAACCGAATTTGTGTTTTGATTTTCTAATGGATATGTAGTGCGATATTTCAGCTGACAAACATTTTCAGATTTCTGATCAGCATTTTGGCTTGAAGCATTTTTAATAGATGCCTTATGCAAAAATTACTTCTAGTAGGACGATTTGATTTATGGAACTTCACTTTACTTTTCGGAAAAATAATGATTAAGACGCCCACTTCTAGTAACGCGCATTTCTAGTAAAAGCAGAATTTTGGTTATATAGCTTAATAAAACAAACAAAAACTTCACATTTTGAATTTCGTTTCTCTTTTTTTTTGAGAAGTTAAACTACGGTACTCAAATCGGTCATTAAAGATTTCGGTTGAGAAAAAGCAGTAAATTCCATTTCAGTAGGATTACAAAGGAACATAAATTCTCCTGCTCCAGTTGGTAGAAAAGCTCCAGTTTGGTTGAAAAACCGCACGTAGTTCGTCAAACAGCACAAAACCTCGTTTTTCTCATTCAATTTTTTTTCCGTCTCCCAAATTGCTAAGATTTACGAGGAACCCACAATTATTCGGAGAAGAGAAGGACTTGTCGTTTCGAGTAGTGTCTTACGTTTTGACGCCAACTCTTGCGAGCATTTACATTCGTCTTATGTTGGTGTGGAAAAGTCATTTGTCTTTCTTTTTTTTCAATTTCCGGAATAGGATATTTTGGATTTCCATTTCCCATTTTCCATATCGATCTTTTCAGAAAACGGCTTTGTGAATTCTCTTTCTGAGATGTTCCTAATTTTAAATTTTTTTCAGAGCTGTTAAACTAGTTTTTGAGTTGAAAACCTCCATGAATTCAGAAGTTTTGATTTTCTAGTGATTTGCACTTTTTCAAGTTCAATTTCCATGCTTAAATGAAGCTTTGCTTCTTTAGCAATGCCTTTCAACCAGTTCAAAATGTCAAGAATGAATAGTTCATATTTTGGTGTTTCAAAACATTCCATTTGATTTCTTTTTGCAGAAAAGTGATTTTTCGCACAGTGGAATGCTGAAGACTTCACACTCATACTTATAAGTTTTTTTGCGCGTAGCTCAACGTTGCTGCTGAAATTAAACATCAGTAGTTTTGCTTTTTCACTTTTCAATAAAATTAATGTGCGCAAACCACCATTCAACGAATTTTCTCGAGGTACAACTTTACAGGGTATTTCGTTCAAACATGCTTTTTTCCAAGCCTCCAGCATACACCGAAAAAGAAGACAAAAAAGTCAACCAAATATATACGGTTAGTCACTCCTCATCACAAATGAAATTCTAATAAAAATTAATTCTCAGACTGAGTTGGTTAGCATGACTGTTCAAGTCTGTTCCCGTATTGACTTTCTGATTTCAATCATCACATGTGTCACATCATTCGTTCTCTCGTGAGTTTCAGTCCGCCATAGTGCACAATAATCAATTTTTCGTTTTCAGTGCTTTCAATATTTTCAATGGTTACGTTCTGGTTGGTTTTCTTTTCACCTCGATCTTTAAAACCATCTCAATCCTTGTTGCAATTCTCTTGATTCTAACCGACAACAGTAAGTATAGAGGTTTCGAACATTGATGAAACAAAGAAAAATTTCATTTACAGCTTTCTACTATGACACTGTCTACAACGCTTTGTCTGAGAACTGCGGAACAAATAACTGTGTAGATGAGAGCACAATGAACGTTGTTGTCGCTTTTATCTTTTTCTCAGTTTCTGCCGTTATCACTTTCTTCATGACTCTGAATGTTCTAATCATCGGAAGCCAAATTCTTCGCAAATACGACGAAGCTCACTACCAAATGATTCTAACAAAATATGATACGAGAACTGCTCAACTTTTCTACTAATTTTTTTTTGTCATAATCTTCTTATTAACTAACTACAGTGCGTCGCATAACTATAGGACTCCCTCAATTTGAAGTGTACAGCAAAAACTAGAGTAGATATGAAAAAAAAGGGACCAACTAATATTTTCAGTTACTGTACCTGCACATCAAACTATCGCCACGATCCGAATTACTGTAAAAAAATGCAGCTGGAGATTTACGGAAGGGCCAGAAGTGAAGCTTGATCTCGAAAATGAGTTCCTTGCATTGTGGGATGTTCCACACGAAGATGTTGAAAGAAAGTTGCGAGAAACATCTTCAGAAAAAGCTTAAAACAATGAAAAACGTAAATAAAACAATTTAGAGTAGATAAAATGGTCAAAAAACGACCTGTGCACCCAAAACATCTGGGGGTCCTATAGTTATGCGACGGTCGAAAATGGACCTTTTTCTTGCCGTGAGGGTATGAAAAATGGTAGGGTTCTGAAAATTTGGTTCCTAGAATTATTTTTGATTCTGAATCCAACTGCATTCACAGATTTTTCATATCTACTCTAGTTTTTGCTGTACACCCCAAATTGAGGGAGTCCTATAGTTATGCGACGCACTGTATAACTTTGTTCATAAGTATTTAATTGTCAAACATTTATGATTATTTTTATGCACCCGCTACCACCAAATGTGTTTATTCCCGTCAAAAGTCGATTCCCATTTAATCAAAAAGCAAAAAATTCTTCTAGTTCTGCTTTCTTTTTCACTTTTATTATACTTCTAATTTTCGGTTTTCTTTTTGACCGTTTATATTATTGGATGATTGCTCTGAGAAAATGTTTCAATCTGTTTTTGCTGTTGCTATGTGACAGTCAGTCGTTGTATATTTCAATCGGAATTTTTTCCCAACTTCTTGAAAGTGAATAAAACTTCTGTAAACAATTCGATTGATATGAAAAATATGGTTCTTACAAGGGAAGTGTTTTCAGACAGTGGTTGAGAATTTGTTCAAAATTTTGTAATTGGTACTTTTGGACGCGCTAATCACAGTGCTGCTTTTATGTTTTGCCCCTTGCCCCTCATGGGCTTTGAAAGTGATTTCAGTGCTAATTTCTCACTTTTGGAGTGAATTTTTGGGAGGGTACGATGAATTCGAACTTTCCCGAAATCGAACTGTCCCGAAATCGAACTCGTTCGAATTAGAACTGTCCCTTTTTCGAACACGCCCAGAACAGAACATGAACAGAATCGAACTGCTACGAATTCAAACTATGCGGTGTCGAACTGTCCCGGATTAGAACTCTGCTAGCAACAGGGCGCGCTTGCTTTTTTAAATTATTTTTGTCAACAAATTTTGCATGTTTTCTCCAGAAAAGAACTGGCCCATACTCCCGGGGTACATCAGAATGGGGTACATCGGGGGTACATCGTGCTCATGGGGTACAAAGTCTCAGGGGGTACATAGTCTCATGGGGTACATTTTAGGTATAATCTCATGGGGTACATTTTTCGCTTTCTCATGGGGTACATCTCTGAAATACTCAGGGGGTACATCGCATTGTCTCAGAGGGTACATCGCATTGAATCTCATGTGGTACACATCAAGTCGGATTCTACAGTTTCAGCGCTCATAGCTGCCTGATTTTTCCAACATTCGTTACATATTATGAGTGGTTTTTTTTGTTTTCCATGTAGTTATTCAAGAATGTAATTTCGCTTTTGATGTGGTTTGGAACAGAGATAACTGTCCAACATTATTTCTTCTCATTCATAATTCAGAAACATTTGGCTGATTGAAGAAAAATTGCCTATTGCAAGATATTCGGAGATTTCGGCAAATTCTCTTATACAACCATCTCTTATACTACTTTTCTCTTATACTACCGAGTCTCTTTTACTACCACTGTCTCTTATACTACTTTTTTCCAATGTGTCTCTTATACTACCGAGTCTCTTTTATTACCACTGTCTCTTATACTACTTTTTTTCAATGTGTCTCTCATACTACCAAGTCTCTTTTACTACCAAGGTCTCTTATACTACTTCTTACCACAGAGTCTCCCATACTACCAAAAGAAACAAGGCTTTCGGCCTAATCCTATAGTTGGCAAAAAATTTGGGGGGTACAAGGGGGTACAACTGATTTAGGGGTACAAAATTGGTGATTCGGGGGTACAAAATTAGTAGGTTCAAAAATTTGGGGGTGAAAATTACCAATGATTCTGGAGTACAACCCATTTCAAACAGGGGTACAACGCTTGTGATTCGGGGGTACAATTTTTTGAAGGAGTTTCTGAATTCCTGCATTCCAGAGCTTGAAAATCTCAGAATTCTTAGAATTTCAGAACTTTGGAATTTCAGTATTTCGGAATCTGAGAATTTCGGAACTTCAGAAACTGAAAATCTGAGAACTTCCGAATTCAGAATCTCAGAATTTCAGAACTTCAAAATTTCAGAATTTCAGGGCCTCAAAACCTCAGAATTTCAGAACTTCAGAATCTCAATATTTCTGAATTTTCAAAAACTACGGCAGAAAATTTTCACTTCTCATTGTCTTTTGATTGTTCTTTTTGATTTTGTGTCATATATTTCACTCTTTATGAAAAAAAAATTGTGGAAATTGTTGGGCATTTGCTGAAAGGCATTAGTTGCTTTGAATTTTTGAGTCTCGAAATTTCTAGAACGTACACAATAGAGAACTGTAAAATAATCTTCACAAATTTCACAAACTCAGGATTTTAATGTTTAATTTAGGTTTTAAACCCCAGTCCATACTTCCCTCACTACCAATTTTTCTTAATTGTTTTCTTCTCAATTCTATTTCATTTCCTTTTGCTTTCAATATTCCTTCGTTTTTGCCCAATTTTCCGTTTTTTCCCATTCAAATTTTTTGCCAAGTATAGGATTAGGCCGAAAGCCTTGTTTCTTTTGGTAGTATGGGAGACTCTGTGGTAAGAAGTAGTATAAGAGACCTTGGTAGTAAAAGAGACTTGGTAGTATGAGAGACACATTGAAAAAAAGTAGTATAAGAGACACTGGTAGTAAAAGAGACTCGGTAGTATAAGAGAAAAGTAGTATAAGAGATGGTTGTATAAGAGAATTTGCCGAAATCTCCGAATATCTTGCAATAGGCAATTTTTCTTCAATCAGCCAAATGTTTCTGAATTATGAATGAGAAGAAATAATGTTGGACAGTTATCTCTGTTCCAAACCACATCAAAAGCGAAATTACATTCTTGAATAACTACATGGAAAACAAAAAAAACCACTCATAATATGTAACGAATGTTGGAAAAATCAGGCAGCTATGAGCGCTGAAACTGTAGAATCCGACTTGATGTGTACCACATGAGATTCAATGCGATGTACCCTCTGAGACAATGCGATGTACCCCCTGAGTATTTCAGAGATGTACCCCATGAGAAAGCGAAAAATGTACCCCATGAGATTATACCTAAAATGTACCCCATGAGACTATGTACCCCCTGAGACTTTGTACCCCATGAGCACGATGTACCCCATTCTGATGTACCCCGGGAGAATGGGCCAAAAGAACTTTTTCACTTATTTTGGATGTTTTGCGGATTTCTCATCCCGTTTCGAGAATATAAACAGAATGAATAACACGTTCACTGTTAAAAATCAGCATGCGAGACACGACGAAAATTTTGTCAGAAGTGAAGTTAGTAGTGAAGTTAGCATAGAAAGATGGATTGGAATGAGTTGAAACTAAATCCGAATTTCCAGGTCTGTTTCTACTTTTGAACACCTAAATTGATTTCAGGTGAATCGAAACAGAAAACTCACCAACGCATTGAAGGACGGGAGACTCATCAAGACGCTAATAAATCAGCCAATCCCGCCAAT
The DNA here is from genome assembly GCF_000004555.2 of Caenorhabditis briggsae. Taxonomy (NCBI): domain Eukaryota; kingdom Metazoa; phylum Nematoda; class Chromadorea; order Rhabditida; family Rhabditidae; genus Caenorhabditis; species Caenorhabditis briggsae. Next base: position 12,923,990 of record NC_013491.2, on the reverse strand, counting down.
TATGCCTTTGACTGGTCTCAATTTATTAGACACCATCTCCGACGCCCATTCTGTTTAAAAGTCATCAATTCTTTCTTTTTTAACACATATTTTCTATTTTCAAATTGTTTTCTTCCTCACTGTATTCAAATGAAAATGCTTTTTTGTTGTAAAAATGATTTTTTTCTGGAGAAAACTTGAAATTTTCATAGGTAATGCAAGCGCGCTCTGTTGCTAACAGAGTTCCAATTCGGGACAGTTCGACACCAAATCAGTTCGAGTTGGAACAGTTCGATTCCGTTCTTGTTCTGTTCTGGGCGTGTTCGAAAAAGGGTCAGTTCTAATTTGAATTATTTGTTTATCTAAGGAGTCGGAAGGGGGAAATTGTTTCTGAGAAATTTCAGTCAGAGAGAATTGTTTTCAGAGAGACGTCAAAAAGTGATGTGTGGGTTGAACGATAAAAGCTAATGAAAAAAGGAGATGAATCATGGAATGGATGGACTATGTCCAGATCAAAGAAACAAAGAATACAAAATCATTTATATAAATTGGTATAGATGCATCCTGAGGGATGGGCTCTTTTTCCTTGTAACCTGCAACAAAGGCCTTTTTTCTCCTCATCAGTTAAAACTTTTTGGGCCAATCGGAAGAGTCCACCTTCACCATCAGCATTGTTCTTCACCCGTTTGTCATACTTGACTATGTGAAAAACACCGGCGATCTAGTGCCGGTGAACGCTCATTCTTTGTTAGAGTGCTGACAATCTCTCTGGTTTCCATCTTTTGCGCATTCTGAAAATTATTTTTTTATTTGATGATTACTCTGTTACTCACTTTTGCAGAGGAAAAACATCAATCGCCCACACACTTTTCCTGCAATTACCGGCAGCTTCTAAATTCCTGAGTGCATTGATCTTGCAGCTCAAGAAGCCTTCGAATGAAATATCATGACTACTCATTTGAAAAACTCTGAAAATTTTCAATTTTACAATGTTCCGTTCGCCTTATTTCGATTACTTACTTTTTCAAAGATTTTCCATTTTGATATTATCACGCTTCACATTTTAGAAATTTCGGTAAAAATAAAGTGAGGTCTCCGTAATCAGTTGGTGACCAGTCGAAAAAAAAATCATGGGGTTTATGAAGTTTTTTTATGCTTTATGTTACGGTAAAAAAATGCGCCAAGGATGTGCCAAATAAAAAAGGTTGATGAGGGTGAAACACACAAAAACTAGATAGTGTGTTAACGATGGAGGGCATAAAATGGTGTTCTGCGGAAAAAATGTAGAAGCATCGAGAGAGTGTTCAAACGCCAGAGACGCAGACACCGCGCCAGTGGTAGAGGGAAAACTCGAACGCTACAAAAAAAGACGATACACGAAAACGAACTTGGAACTGGCAGAGTCAAATTGTTTGAAACTCTGTCAGCGACTGAGCAAGCTCGAATTTGAAATATGACATAAAGGAAACCGGAATAATAGTTCAAAATTTAGAAAAATAAATAAGGAATGAGGAAATTTGCTTCTTATTTTTTAAATCTAATAAGATGTCTCAAAAGCTAATTTAACCTGAAAAAATGATTCTCACATTTTTTCAAAATACAAAATAAACAGTTAGAAACTTTTGAAATGCTGAAAACAGCACCATCCAACTTTAACGGATTCCTACCAAACAATATGTAATCTTCATCAATGAAACAACTACTGATTAGTTTTTTTTTCAATGAAAAAGTTTAGAAACTTACTTTTTAGGAATTTTGAAAATTTATTTGTTTTTTACTTACCAGTTCACCCGAAGGCTTAACAGCGAACGCATGGATGTTTCCACTTGTCACCACAACTTTCAAAAATCGTCTCCAGTTTGCTCATAAGGTCCAGCTGCATCGTCAAATCCACTTCTCGCCCTATGATTTTCATTTGCCAAGGGGCACTCCTCTTTCTCCCACTTTCCCAAGCAAACCACAATTACCGTAGGACTAAGAACCCAAAACACCCACAGGTACATAGTAGTGTTAGCTCATTTATCTTCTCACCCACTCTTTCCGCCTCGAATGGTAATTGCGGGAAAAACGGCAGCATTCCCGTCAGTTCAAATGAAGCACCATCTTTCTCACCCCTTTTTCTTCCTTTTTTCTTCCATCCGAAATCGTGAAGACTGACGAGGAATCCAACCATTATTCCTAAAAGGAAGCTTTTTGTCGTTTCGAGAACCACTGACTTTTTTTGACACCGACACGCCTCATTTCGAGCATCTGCGTCGAATTGGTAGGGGACCGCACCAATGAGCCATTTTCTCTTTGATTCTTCTTTTCTTTAATTCCTTATATGGACTCCTTTGTACTTTTTTGCATTTTCTAACACTTTCATTTCCCCATAAAAATTCACTTTTCTAGATTAACTTTCCGTATTTCCAGATGAATCTTCCTGAACAAAAGCAGTCCCCACATTTTTAAAATAATTTATTCCATTTCTTTCGATTATAAGTCTGTTTCAAAATTTATATAGGCTGTCAATTATTAATTATTCATAAACTGACATCCAATCGAACCATGTTTCGAAATTAATTGGATCCTATTTTTTGACAATGTTGATATACATAAGTTTGAATGAGCAATTAGTCTTATTTTGAAATATTGAAACATCAGTCACCATTTTAGTGGTCGGTTAACAGTTCTACTCGAAAATTAGTTAGTTGTTGCTTTTTCAATTGAATAACCTCCCTTTCATATGTTTTTAAATGTTTTTAAATGTAACCAAATCGCAGATCGACGTAAACAACAGCATTATAATTGTCCCTATTTATTTTTCAGCTTGACATCTAACCTACCATCCTAATCTCGATGTTTCGAGGTTTTGTTTCCAGAAAGCTAAAAAAGTTATTTGAAATACTACTAGTTGTAAACTGAAATATACTCTATTTGAGTTGCTTAGAAATGATGAGCGCATAATTTTAAGCCATTATAACCTTTTTATAAGCCACTTATCGAGGTTCAATTTTCTCGTTAAGGTAATCAACTTTTCAATCTCAACGGTGATACTGTAGTTTTTCTTTCAGTTGAATGACCGATTATGTGACGTTTCAAGCAGCATGGTGTACTTGTCAAAATTAATTTTTTGCACGTGGGTACAAGGCATACATTAGCACGAGTTTTTATGCTAGAATGAATTTTTACTCATGATCCGTATCAATTTTTGGTTTTGAGGGCTAATGCTTCAGTTTATTTTCTTATTTTTGAGACACACTTTTATATATTTCTAAATTTTTCCTTTCATTCAGAATCCCCATTTTTCTCCCTCCTACAGTGCTCTACATAATGATACGGCCACCCCTCAAATTTCAAAAACAGAGTTATCCGGAATCTTCGAAAACTCATTTTCATAGTGTAGAAACCTTGCCAAAAATGACAATTATGGGTCCTACAGAGAAATTTGACTTATGCTGAGTAATTGAGAAATTTTGAGTTTTGTGGTTTTTGGCTTTTTATTTTTCCACATAATGATACGGCCACCCCCATTTTTGTGTCCTTTTTCAAATTTTTTGATCGATTGACATGTTTACCAATGGAATATGGGTACTTCAGGGAATTTTACAGCAATGGGGCTGAAAACCCAAATTGCTGATTACGAAAGCGCCAGAACTTGGCACCAGATAGGCACAACGCCTGTTGCTCCGTCAAATCTCAAAAGTTTGGGACGTTTACGAGCTGTCATCAGCCGATATGCGTTCACTTTATCCAGTTACAACACAAAAAAGTCCCTAGGTCATTGGCCACTTCTTACGGACCGCGAAAAACGGATAATCATACAGAAATCTTTGAAATCAACGACCATTTGTTCGAAAATTCGAAGAAAATTGAACTTGAAAGTGTCTTCCAAGACAGTCCGGTGTGTCCTTTTTGAATATCAAATCATCAAATGTCGGAAAATGAGAAAGGATATCATTGGTTATTGAGAACCATGCACAGAAACGGGTAAAGGTTCTAGAAACATTCAGCGAAGCAAGTGAAAAGAAGTGAGGATTACGGTAGACCACTGATACTCAGTTTTTCTTTATGAATATCATGCCAGTAATCACAATATCCGTCGGGAGCATCGCACTTAATTTTTTTTGATCTCTGGGGATAATCTGATATGAAAAGAAATCCGTATCAATGGTCTATCGTAAGCCTCCCTTCTCTCCAGTTG
>NC_013491.2:12871151-12919090 GCF_000004555.2 Caenorhabditis briggsae | reverse complement strand
TTTCAAGTTCAACTGGCTTCGAGTTTTTGAACAATTGGTCGTTGATTTCATAGATTTCTGTATGATTATCCATTATTCGCGGTCCGTAAGAGGTGGTCAATGACCTAGGGACTTTTATGTGTTGTAACTGGATAAAGTGAACGCATACCGGCTGATGACAACTTTTGAGATCTGACGGAGCAACAGGCATTGAGCCCAACTGGCGCCAATTTGACTGCTTTCGTAACCAGCAATTGGGGTTTTCAGCCCCATTGCTGTAAAATTCCCTGAAATACCCATATTCAATTATTAAACATGTCAATCGATAAAAAAAATTGGAAAAGGACACAAAAATGGGGGTGGCCGTATCATTATGTGGAAAAATAAAAAGCTAAAAACCACAAAAATCAAAATTTCTCGATTACTCAGCATAAGTCAAATTTCTCTATAGGACCCATAATTGTCATTTTTGGCAAAGTTTCTACACTATGAAAATGAGTTTTCGAAGATTCCGGATAACTCTGTTTCTTGAAATTTAAGGGGTGGCTGTTTCACTATGTGGAGCAGTGTAGTGTTTGTTGCCAAAATTTCAAGCGATTAATCACTATTTTGCAGTAAATAAAATACCACAGGGTAATCACTGCAATCATGCTGTCAACCATACCTCCAAAGTATACTCGGAGAGCAATCAACATTCCTCCAAAGCATCGCTCTTACAAGCAGGTCAAACTGACCCCACCGGTAAGCCGAGAAATGCAAATTTGCTCAAATAAAGTTCAAAATGAATAATTTGAGAATCATCCTTTTCCCCGAACCTGGAATCGCCGTCATGATATGATTCTTCTTGCCGAGGAGAAACGCTTTTTAATGATGATGACCTTCTTCACAACCACCATTATCATGTGCACCACTCTTTCAATCCTCATCGATAGTGAGTTTCTAGTTCTTTCTCGGAAATAAAAGAAATGATTTTCAGAAAATGCCATCACTGGAACTCCGGAGAACCCATCTATCTGTATGCTCTCCAATGTCAGAGACTGCCGAACCATCTATTCGGTAAGTTATTTGACTGAACAAAACAAATGAGAATTAATGTTTTTTAGTCAAACGCTGTTTCTCGTGTCATCGAAGTCAGTGTCCGTGTGGATCTCTTGATTACAATCGTTCTGTTTGTCTCCTTGGTCATTCTCAAGTGAGAAAACGTGTGTCATTAATTATTTCAATTGATTTTTCAGGTCCTTCAAAATTTTCAACAGTCAATGCTTGATCGGATTTCTAGTCACTGGAGTTGTCAAGGCGCTATTCATCAGCATCGCTTTGATCTTGATCTTGGTTGATAATGGTGAATGCAAAAATATACAGATCTGAGAACCAGCTAAATTTTCCAGCTTACTATTTCAATGCAGTCCACTCCGTTTTGACCCAGACCTGTACTCCAGATTTTTGCATGGAGGATGAAACCTCCAACATCGTTGTAGCATTTGTTCTTCTCTTCTTTTCTGCAATCGTCACATTCTTCATGGCTGTCAATGTTCTGTTTCTCGGAGGATTCATTGTTCGCAGATACGACGAGATTCACACTGAGCAATTCCTGGCGAACAAAATGTCTCATGAGTTTTATCATTGATTTCATTAGATTCTTAAGTTGCATTTTTTGAATTAACTGCTCTGTGGAAAAAACTGTGAAGATGTATCTTTTTATTTTTCATTGATCCTCAAAGTTTTCTGTTTCGCAGTAATTTTTCACGCATCATCTTAACTTTGAATATATTTCCACATTTTTATAACTCTGATATTCATTATCTCTTTTTCTGTCTTTTCTGTTTTCACTCTACTTCGAACATAACCGTCCCACCTGTACTTCAAGAAGGGATTAATTAATTTTGATCGAGTTTATCAAAGTTTCTGTGAAACATATCTGAAAAATTATCAACTTATAAAATAGTTGTTATCTTTCACTTTTCACCTGTTGATCATTTCTTTTTTATATTTCACAAAAACCAAAAAAATGGGCCCAAAGTTAGGGAGTCTTTTCTAAATCTTGGTAGATTATTCTCATTCTACGCCCATGCCCTTTAATCTCCTTCCTCCTTTCTCTCTCCAGCTTTTCCCCGCTCACAGACTTTCTTCCAGACTTATTTCCCACGTTGTTTTTGAGGGTTTTTATTGTTGCCATGAGTTTCCACCTGCGATCTTGTGGCTACAAGTTTTTGTGCCCTGTCTAATTTCTTTATAGTGTTTTTTTTTGGTTAGTAATGAAAGTGTTTTTGATCGAAATTCTTAATATTTAATACAAATGTATGTCCCTGTTATATCTCCTAGTTTCATAGACATTTCACGTGTTAGTGGTTTTCTCCCCTTCGTTGAAATAAATAAATTAATTAATAAAAGTGTTTCAGAAAAACGAGGAGATAAAGTCTCGATTGTTTTCGTAGTTCATATAAATTTTGAAAGACGGAGAAAACCATCCATTTTTTGAAAGTTCCAAACTGCTCTGAACCTTTGTGATCACCGAACACAACACCGTGTGATCATTACTTTGTCTCGGACCACGTGGAAATTCCATAACGACCAAACTGAGAATACCATTCAGTGAGATCTCGCTCTCACACTATAATTTGGAGTGCACATGAGAAATAAATAGATTTTATCTTCGGAGCGCGTGGATGTTCATAAAAGCGGGCACCGGATTATAAAACACACTTTTATTCTACACCTTTTTCGGGTATTTTGGCGTGCATATAATCTTTGAAAAACAGCTCTGTAGCCTTGTTTAAAACGCATCTCGTACTATTGGCTGCCCACTTTCACGTCTTCTATTTCTAATTTCTCAGTTTTCAGGACTATTTCCATCGGCTTCCTGCGAATTTTGTGCTGCTCATTTTTCTTTTTCAAAAATTAAATAACTTGCAAAAAAAAAAAACAGAAAGACGAGTCGACAACTACACAAATCCAAGTAGCCAAATTGGTCATGTTGCCCCAAACACAGTCAGTTGAGGACTTTCCAGTTTTAATTTTTTTTTCTTCCAGTTTTTCTAGTTGTATATTTTTGTAAGTTATCTTTTCAGCCTCCTGAAACAAAAAGTAAATCAATGCTATTTGAAATGATGAAAACGGTGATTGAATATATGGAGCCAAACAAAAGGTAGGAAGCTTCAACTACTTATTTTGTTTTAAAAGACCCAACTAAGACTTTTGGTATTTTTAGATTCGAATTGGCCCGTCGATGTCCATCATTGCGCCAAGCGGAAACAGCGACCCCCACTACAAATCAATAACCTGAAATTTGGCCTTAACAAAGTCAACGTCGACAACACTCGCTACCAGATTGGGCTACACAGAGAGGCGCACGAAAGTAGAAGCCATTTAGAATGGGATGATGAATATCGCGATGTCGGCAAAGATGGATTTCCTGTGCGAACGCCTGGTATGTATTTGTTGCCGGGCGATCTTTTTTTGAACCCTTTCAAACGAAACCTTAAAAAATATAGACGACAAGACGCTTATGATAGAAACAACGAGAAGAAAAAAGATCTCGAATGGGATCTAGGCCGTCGCACACTGTAACTGCAAATACAAGTAATCAGCCAAAAAGAGTTTCATAAGAAGACAAACATAATTAACATTTCTTTTGCCGCTTTTGAATATTTAGGAAACAATACTCCACTACCATACGAAACATTTGCAAAGTTCACTATCCGAAACTCTACTGGGCAAACTGTACATCGATTCGAATACGACAAACCGCTGTTTCATATGGTGAAGTACCTCAACACCTGTTTCTTCGAGGGCAGAAAACATCCCATAATTGTGAATAATTTGTCGACTGATGCACGACTGCCACCTGGAGTTTTTTTTTCATGACAATAATTGGAATGCGACCTCTCATTTTGCTTCAGTGTATGCAGCTCTGAAACCAGTTTTAACTGAATCCAGTCTCCCGTTCAAGAAATTGGAAATTGCCCCCCTCCCTTACATGTCTGAAGAACTCAACCACCCAATAATCCAATCTGCCCAAAGATTGATAATTAAACCAGTCAAGATGAAGGATTCCAGTAATATAATGTAGTACTTGTTGAAGTTTCCGAATCCAGTCATAGGCATATATGCGAACAATGCTAAGTTGAGGATGAATCATATAAACCAATGGATCGAGCATCGTAAGCGAAACGGGTGGGAAACCGGAAAACGGCTGGAGATATATTATGTCGAAGACTGGTTACGTGATATCTTATTTGATGATATATACGCAAGAAGCGAAGAAGATCTAAACGGAAGGTGAGTTAAACTATTTTTCTATCAATGCATTACACTTGATACTTTTACAGAGCGTTCATTAATATTCGTGGTGGAAAAATCTTATTCACCACTGGACAAATGAAAGCTAAAAGCCGATTCTTCTGTATTTTTGCGGATTGCGTTCAAGAAGAAATTTGAAATCTTGAGGAGAGACAGAAATTTTTGTTATATGTATTTTCGATTCCGCAATTTTTTATTCTTTGTGTCCACACGTTTATTTTAAGCAGATTATCGCACTTCATTTTTTTTAACTCGAAATCTTTTTTGAATTCTCATTAAATCTATAAACTTCCCAATTCATCTGTGACCATTTTAATATTTTACTGTAATTTATTCTCTTCAAATTTCTGTAGTTCTATTTTCCTCATCATGTATTTTTAAAACTGATTAATTCCGAAAAAATTTAAACAAAGGTTTGTAGTTTGTATAGTGGAGTGAACATAATCCGATGAATATTACATAAGACTTGAAGAATTTGAATTTTCGAATTTGATTATTCAAAGTTTAACTTGTTTAAAGCTATTATTGCAGGTCCTGAAAAAGAAAATATAATTGAATTTTGTTAACAAGGTTTATTTATTACAACACTTCTACAGGGAAGAACGGAAAGTTCTAGAAGTCTGATGCAACAAAGAGGAAATGGGATTTTTTTATGTTTCAGAAAAAGCTAGGAGGAGTGTAAAAGTTCACTGGGTTTGTCAGATGTTAGAAGAATCGTCAGTGAATACAAAAGTTGTCGGTGAGACAAAGAATTGTCATTTGTTGGGATAAATGTCAAATGATGGGAGAAATGTCAAATGTTGGAAAAAAAGTTGCAGGAGTGATAATTTTGCAATGGTGAGATAGGAAAGAATGTAGAAGTTTTAACAGGGGCTCGAACCAGGAACACATACAAAACAGGATCATGATTTTTAGACAGGGTTCGATCGAACAGAGACGTCATCCAAATCTCCAATTGGGAAGACTTCGATCGACGAACCACTTTCCGAATTTCTGCCTTTGGCAACTGCGCTTAAAACACTGCCAACCATTGCATTGTAGGCCAATTTAGCAGTGGATTGCGATGGTCCAACACGATACTTGGTGGCTGCGGTATCTTTGAGAGTGTAAGCAGTTCCGAGAGCGAAGAGAAGACTCGCGTTGAAAAGTGTGGCAGTTATAACAAACACGAAGGAGTAGAGGATTCGAGCTTCATAGGTTCCAAAATGGGACTTTTCGAAAATCTCGCGCATGAAGCCTGGAAAAAGACTATTCATATTTTTTCGAGATGATTTTAGATTTTTCCATTTTCGAAAAATCGTCAACACACGCCCTTTTTGTTTTTTCACTTACTAGGGTCATCCATCAAAATGCACAACAACACCGAAAGGATGGCTATGAATTTGAATGCGGCACAGAGAAACGCGATTTTCAAAACTTGGTTCCCGAATGACTCTTGCCAACTGAAAAAAATTATATGAACGACCAAAATTGTGGGAAAACAAAGAAACAAAAATTATAGTATGAACCATGTACTCACATGAACCATATCGAAATCAGAATGAGAGGAGAGCTGAGAATACAATCAACACGGACGCCATAGTAGACAACGGTTCGATGGATTATACCCTACAAATATCTGGAATAGGATATGAGAAACAAAGCACGTTTTTTGTTACCGTAATGATTTTCTCGCACATCTCTCCATTCATGTTCTCGTTGCGTGGGCTCGAAAGGAAACAAGTGACCGAGGTTCAAGATTTTGGTGTGTTGTCGTAGTTTCGATTAGCACTGGCTGAAAATATAGTGGTTGAGACTGAACGGAACACGTTAAATGAAGAGTGGTGTAGTAGATCAACGATGAAACTAAATGGGAAAATAAAAAACGGGTGTTGAAACATCAGAAATTATAAGTTGCTACACCCAGTAAAATTTGGAAGACTAAAATCGAGTTTGCTGAATATTTTTTCTGCTTTTTATCTTAAAGGAGGGCAGACAGCAAAAATTTCGGGGAAAATTTCAGGGAATGTGTATTTTGCCGTCGCGGTGTTAGCACCTAAAGCGCGCAATCCCACGCGCAAACATTTTTATTTTTTTATTTCCCGACTTTATTTTTTTCAATTTTTAACGACTTCAAACATTAAAAAAGCTATTTTTTCTTATTTATTATAAAACCCATATAAAAGTGAATTTTTTATGTAAATTTAAAGTTCTATCGACCGATTATTTTGCCAGTCGCCGGTGTTTTTTATAGGCATGCGAAAAAAACTATTTTCTCTTCGATAACCGTTTCTTCACTGTTCCTATTTATCTCATTACTTCTCGTTATTACTCTAGGAATAAAAACTGTTTTATGACTAGGGTTTTCAGAGACGTCTCCATTTTTACTGCTTCCTTCACCTTCCGACGACCAGCCCTGCACGAGGATTGTTTTAATTATGTGGTTTTTCTTTCAATTGTTATGTCTCTTTCTAAAAATTAATTGTAGTTTTTTTCATAATTTATTTGTTAACATAATGAAACACGTTTCTTCATTTTCAACTGATTTTGATACCTCGGAGCGAGGCCTCGGCGGCACGCTGGTAGCCCTTCAGAAATTCCGAGTTCAAAAAGTTCAATCCGAAGGAAACAAGGGAAGAAAAAAGTAAAAACACCAGCAGGGATTGAACCTCTGACCTCCTGATACTAGCCTAGAGCGTACCCACTATACTACGCGTGTAAGAGGCGACCATCGCGTTTTTCACATTATGAAGCGACGCCGCAGCAGCAAGCTAGTGAAGAAATTAGGGTGACAAAAAAGAGCATTTTTTCGTCCTTGAAGTGTTTTTTTCAGGTTTTTAAGTACACAGCTATATTTATACTTCAGAGTTATATCTTTTGAGTAAAAATGAAAATTTTGAAATTTTTGATGTCTACCCTCCTTTAATAGCTTTTTATCTTACAACAGTTTTATCTAGCTTTAATAGCGGAGGGTTCTTTTTTCTAGGTTATATTTTTTAAAGCTCCCTTATTTTTTCTAAACGGTTTTCAGGGGTCGATTTAGATCCCTTTTTCAGTTTCAGAGCTCTTTCAAGATTCTTTGGTTTACTTGTTTTTTATCTATCGTTAACACCCTGATAAGTTTATACTTTGCGCCAACTTACCGTATCCCCTCTATTAGAAGCCCATCCAAACTGCCAAATTAGATCTTCTTTATCTCGCTTTTTTTTAAAGAAGTATCAAAATTTTGTCAATTAAATTTTGTCAGATAATTAAGGTCAATGTTGACAGTTTGGATGGGTTTGGATTAGAGCAAATAGTGATTCTCAGTTCCTGTGAATAATATCAAAAGTAGTCAACTGATAAAATATTGGTTATGTCATGATAAAAATATTATTAGTTGACCGTTTCTTGATATTCTCTACAGAAAATGAGAAATGTGACCTCAAATTTGAAGATTTGGGAGACCTTCAGTTATAGTGTTTACGGTAGTTCTAAACCATAATAAAGTAATTTAGAAATCTGAAGAACTGTTCAATAACGTTTTATGAACATTAACGCATATTTTTGATACAAGTTCGGAAAAGACTTACACTTAGCGTATTTCTGAGGTGTCTAAATAAAATGAGAATCTTAAAATATTAAGGATTATTCCCCTTATTTTGCTCATAATTTATTCTATTCTTTCTTATTTTGGCATAGTAATTGAATACAAATAGCCTATGTTCCCCAATTTCCCCTATGTTCCCCAAAAACTAAGTTGACTTTGACATCGTCTACAGTTTTATCTCACCTACCTTCGATCTCCATTGCACTCCAGCTGAAGAACAAAGCAGAGAGAGTTGTAGCCAAAATGAGCAAGTTAACCGAATACCGTTTGAGACCATCATTGAGCTTTCTCAGAACGTTCCTTTGAACAGTCTGATGACGGGGGGCCATCTAAATTGAATTCTTAATTTGGAAGTGCTACAGTGTTTTCTTACCATAGGTCTCGCCGCCATCGTGACGAATGAAAAAGAACTTTACAGAAACTTCTGAAAAAGTGAGGTTGGGTGAGAGGGAGCTTCAGAACTGCTAGTGAAAAAGATGTTATTTAATTTTTCATTGGGGGTCATAAAAAGAGAGGAGAAAAAATCTGAACTACCCGTTTTCTCCGCAAATTTTATTGCCCCAACAAGAAAAAAGTAGAGCCTAAGGACAATGCACTCATCGAGATTGGAAAAACGAAAAAAGTAAGAAGAAACTGAAAACGATGTTCTATTTTATTTCCTCTTATGTGGTGTCGTTGGTACCGAGAACGAGGTTACACTACTCGAGATAATCGGATACATTTGGCTCTCTATTCTGACTGAAGAGAGACATAAGACAATGTCGGACGTGTTTCGGAGCACACACGAACAAACGGCGAAAATGAAAAAAAAAATGGGCGGAGTAAGATAGGACAGAATGAGAAAGATATCGGTGCATACGGGTGGCGGCGAGACAGTGAAGATGGATTAAATGTAGAGAAACAACAGAAACGAATAGGAAAATGGAATGAAAGAATGAAGGGAGGCGGGGAGTAGGATAAATAACCATGGATCGGAAAAAATGCCGTGGTATTCGAGATGGAAATGATATGGGGGTGTTCATAAATCGCCCAAGCCTAGGGTTCTTGGTTTGCGCATTTTTTTGCACAAACTGATTCCTAGATAGGGAAGGGCAAATGTGGTGTTCAAAAACTAGTAAGGAAACATCAACACGGTGTAAACCCAAACTTAGATAGTAATTTCGAGATTTAGAAATTAAGAAAATCCTGGCTTGACTCTTTAAAAAATTTTAGAATACCGTCCCCAGTTTCAGCCGAGTTATGCAAGTTTCGGAACGCTGTTTTCTCAATTTCTACAACATTTCAGGACATGAAACTTGTTGTATCAGGATTAGAATTCAATTAAAAAATGGAGTAAAAATTCGAAAATTTGAAGGAGAAATTTTTTTGAGAAAATGTCAGAAATATCTGAAATATAAATTTTAATGAATTCAAAGTTTTAAAGACCAACTTTTATATTCGAAAATGTTCTAGGAGTTGATAAAATCTCTGCAAATCATTAGTTTATATTGTTTTGAAAACTTAATTTTTGGTACCGAAAATGATATAACCCGACTGAAACTGGTGAGCGGATTCTAAAAATTTTTAGAACCGTCTAGATATGCTATTCTTAAACTATCCTAAAACCTTTATCAAAATCTGGTATTGAGGTTCCTTTGTAAGATAAACATTTGTACATATACAGGATTTCATGGAAATTTTTGGGAAACATTAATCAGAAATGTTTTGCTCTAAGTCATGCGGTTTTCAGTTTCGACACGAAACTAAGAAATTTATGACGGTAAAAAAACCAAAAGCATATCACGAGTGTTGATTTCCTAGAAAATTTTTATGAGGCAAAACGTGATTAGAAATGAGTTAAAGGTATAGTTTGGAATAGAATTTTAGCATAAAAATCTGGAATGAATCCGGTGACATCATTTGCAAGGAATTTTACAAAAAAAAATTTACATGGAGAATTTGTCTCGCTCACATGAATCTTACAGGTTTCAAAATAAAACAAATTTATCGGTAAAAAATTTTCAGGAATGACCGAAACGGAATGCGAAATTCTAAATATTTGAATATTTCGAAATTTTTCCGATGTTATTTTTTCGGAATGAGAGTTTTTTCATCAATTTTCCAGAATTTTTTAACCTTTTGTGGTGGGACATCGGGATTTAAAATGTTATTTTCAAAATTTCTGAGCATTCCGACATACCGTACTTCTGAAAATCGGAATATTCCAGGATTTCGGACCTCCAAAACTTAGAAACTGGAAATACTCAATGTTCCAAAAACAAGCGAGAAAGCCATTTCGAACATTCTTGTATATTTTCACGGGATTGTATTTTTAAAATGTTCAAAAATTTTTTAGGAACCTCACCAAAACTGTTTGAACTACTAAAACACAATGTTAGCTTTTACAAACATTGAAGAAACCATGAACGAAAGTACACCAGGTTCACCGTCACGGATGAAGTTTACCCGAATCTCGAAGTTGATCTTTAGAGAAAGCGGAATGGCGTGAAACGCCATTTGCTTTCTTGCATCTAGTTAGCGCCGAACTTCTTTTTGGATACCCGGTCGTTCAAACAATTGACGATACTCTCTCTCTCTCTCTCTCTCTCTCTCTCTCTCTCTCTCTCTCTCTCTCTCTCTTTTTTCGGACATTTTGCGCTTTCGTTCAAAGATTACAATTTTTAACTTACCATCGAAACAACTTAAAGTTCTAATTTTTTCAATATAGTGATGCAATCAATTTTCATTAACTGGAAAAGCAGGAAAAATTATAAGAAAGGGACAAATTTTCAAATCGGGATCATTATCATGGCAGGCCGGTATCATGGTTCCGTGAAGAGTTTAGTAGTCGTCGTCCTTCTTGATGAACAGCGGATGCTCGATGTCCGGGAAAAGGGCACTGTAGGTTGGGAGGTCGTCGACGTATTCAGTAACCATTGGAAGTGGCTGATCGAAGTAACGAACGAAGATGATGTACATAACTCCCCAGGAGGCGATGAGAGCAGGGAAGGCGAGAATCATAATGAGAGTGACCGAGATGCAGCTGAACAAAATACGGGCGACGTTTCCGTTGAGACAGTTTCCAAGGGTTCCGCAGATCTCATGGTGGAGAAGGTAGTTGATATTGTGAGCTGGGCTTTGACCTCCGGAAAAGAAATTGTAGAGAACGTATGGAATCAGGTAGATCTTGCAGAAAACTCCGATGGAAATTAGAAAGTCACCAGCGCCACTCTGGTCACTTTTGACCCTGGAATAATGTGTTTTATAGAACACTCATTCTAGAAAACGAGAACTTACAAGTTGAAAGTGGTGATCACAAAGATGCAGATGTCCACAGCGAAGTTGATTTTGGTGAAGAATGAAATCTGGGAGAGCTGGAAATTTCTTGGGTCTTCAACTAGATTCTACTTGGATTCTCACCTGGTTCAAGATCTGATATGGGAAATCTTGATGAGGGTTGCAAGTCAAGCACTGAGTGCGTGGAATGATGCGATGGTTGATGGAGCCTAAAATTTGTAGCATGACCGAACTACAGACAGTTTTTTGTATCCTTACTCTCGGTCAACGCAGCCGTGATGTAGAAACAGATCGAAAGGGCCGAGATGCACCATAAGATGATGCGGAAGCTACGAATCATTTGAGCCATTGCGCTGAAGAATCTGAAGAAGAGAGAAAATAAAACAAAGGAACGAGAAACTGAGAGCCTTGAACGCAAAGTGGGAGGGTTGGGGAGAATGAAGACGCGGGACAAAAAAAGATGGATAACTCCCAAAAAAAGAAGCTGGGAGAGATTAAGATGGCAGTTGGTTTGGGTGTACTGCGCTTTACTTTTTATCAAGCCTTTAACGACCACCCATTTGTCTTTCCGGCTGCGATTGTCATAAAGTAAAAAAAGAATTATCGTTCTTTTTCTTCTTCTGTTTTATTTTTCTGTTCTTAACTGATGGTTGTTCCAAAAGGTAATAAATCCATCATTTTTCAGAATTTGGTTGGGTCCAAAAAAAACGCGGATGGGAGTGCAGAGCTGAAGAATGGCAAAACAAGGAAATGGAGTTTGTTCGAGGTTAATGTCAGCTGATATTTGAAAAGAGGGGATGTGCAATATGAATGGGAGAATTAACCCGAAAAAAAAACAGAAAAAGGAGGAAGACGACGATAATAACTATGTTAATTTCTATCTCTTCCTTTTTTCTTCTAATGACTAATAACTGTAAAAAAAATACTTTGGCATGCAAGTTTATTTTTTGAGTGATGTATGACTATGTGTCATAAAATAAGAGCACGGTATCTCAGATTTGAAAACGAAACAAAAAGCGCATATAAAAAAACAACAAATCACAATTTCCAAAGCTCAAAATTCAAGATTTTTAAACCCTAAGGTCTATAATAGAGGAGCCCTTAACTTTTAATTTTGAGCCAGTTCGTCATATGTCCTGTCAAAGATATGAAAAAGTTTCAACTGATGAAGTATTCATTTTGATATTGCGAACATTTCATCAGTTGTTTCGTTATTGACATCTTGCATACGTTCCGAGAAAAATCAGTTCTACCTAGAAAGTTTGATGTTCATTTTAATAAAGGTTTTCCGGTATATCAACTAAACTCGGTCTAAACAGAAGCTCGGAACATTCTTCCCGCATCTTCACGGATCAAAACTATTTACAACAATACACCGAACCTCTGATAACGGATAAGGGTATGGACTCATTTGCGCAAACGGTTTGATAGAATGCTCGCCAGAATAAACAAGTTGTTAGTAGATCGATGTCTTCTATTTCTCGTCATTGTTCTCTCTCAACGCTAAATTTGAAAACTGCCTCCTTTTTTGAGAGCTATGTTTGAATGAAAAGAAAGAAAAAAGTCTTAGACAGCCGAAACTGGCGATGTTGTCTGTGGCAACTGTAGGAGGTGGTCCCCGTTGGAAGAAACAAATTTTTGGATCTGGTCATGCGGTATTGCAGCTTGAGACAAGTCGTGACAGGTGAACTTTTTTTCGTTCGCTGCGCGCTCATGCGACTTCTGGTCTTTCAGAAATAGCGAACGTTCTTGAGAGTATTCGAGAAGACCAAGAGATTGAGAAGAAGAAAATTTTGGGAAACTGTTACCATCTATGTTAGATGTTGACGAAAAAAAAAATTTTGCTAGGAAAGAAGTTCTTGAATGAAACAAAGAAAAAATGTTTGTTTTGGTGGATGCAGGTATCGACCTTGAGGCAGAGGTGTCAGCACGAGTGGCAGCAAAAATAAGCGAATTGAACATTAAGGGAAGACGCAACATAGTTGATGTGTTACTTACACAAGGAACATAACAGTTAACAACATTATCAGGAAATTAGCATTTGACCGGGTTAGGCAAATAAGTTGAGGAGGAGATGAGCCTTCTAGAAAGAGAGGGGAACACAATAACCATGATCAAGGTATCTTGCTCTCGGGCTCCGAGGTCACTAAACAGCTGGATAGATAGATTAACAAGAAGAGGAACGAAATTTTAGATGTGGGGGCCATGAGAAAAAGAAAAAGGAAATGGGAAAGGCCAAATTGACTAACCAAGTGTGTATGTATGTGTGGTCTTCTAGTTTAAATGAGCATGCTGCGCGGAGCGAGAAAGAAGAGGAGGTCTCGCGCACACCATGTTCACAGATGTTGTTATTCCGGCGGAAAGAGACACATGGAGCATTTGGGTTGTTAATCTTCATTAATATTAGAGAGATGGGGTGTTAAAAATGTTATTGTAGTACATGGAAATGTTATTGTAGTATTTGGACAGGCGTAATAAGCTTTCCCAAACTGAGCAATTGAAAAAAGCAATAAGGAAAAAAGGACCGTCCGAGGTAGAAAAATTGAGTCCTTGCAAATTAAAATGATCAATTCTAGAAAAAATGTTACAGAAAACAGTGTGAAAACGTTTCTCAGGGTTTCTTCAGAAGCATGAGAAACATGTGCTTGTCTTCTACCATGTTTTCAGGATTACTGTACTACAGTGAAACATTTTGTGAATACTAAATTGAAGTGTTATTCAAAATTGTTTCAAACAAAAACATTAGATTATAAGAACTATTAAATTTTGTATTTGTAAATATCGAAATTATTCAGATATGAAGAACGATCTAATCATTTTTTGAAATATTTTCTCACTAAATGTCTTAAACAGAATTTTCAGAGGGTATGAATGACTATGGGGAATGTTTATACTTGTCTAAACATGATGAAAATTTTATGGTCAGAGTCGAAGTATAAATGGAACAAATAATCTACTTTTTTTATCCGAAGAATTATTGAAAACACGAATAGAACAAACGTATACATATCCGTTTGTATTCTTTTTCTCAAAACACAGAAAACATAAGACAAAATGACTTCTTGAAGTGTGAAATTGCTTGTACATGAATAAAAAATGAAGTGGAATAAATGTTGAGAAAAGCTCGACAAGTGGTCGTTAGAGAGTATTTACGATAAAAAACGTATTCGCACACCGAGTGATACATTTTAATTTTCCTATTTAATTTTCCTATGTACCATTTCGACAGAGAATTTTGAAACAGAATGAAGGATACAACTAGAAATGATAGATGATAGTTTTTATGTGGGTGGATCGCATGAGGATTGTAGATTGAAAAATAGAAACAAATATGACGATAATAGTTTTCTAGTAAATGGGAAAGGAAGGAAGTAAACATCTGCGTGATGAAAGAAACAGTACAAAGACAAAGCTCATGATCAGGAAAATGAAGTCAATTGAAAAAAAAAAACTAAGGAATCTGTCGAACTACATCGGGAATTCCATATATTTTATTAGTTGGTATGAAGGGATCACCCAATTCGAAATTTCGGATAATGATGATTTGTATTGTAAGAATTATTTATTGCTCATTTTAGTATTGCGAAACAAATGACCGGATCGGTTCATCAAAAGAAATGGGGCGGCCGTAGATGACACCTATTCAAAAAAAAAAATCATCAACGAGTTAGAAAAATGGTACAAACAAGACTGAAAAAAATATGGAACAGCTATTCGCAATAACCGAACTGTATGAGTCAAACGTTTTTACCCACAGATATGGCATATCTCTTTCGAAACATTCAAACAGATACTCGATCAATAACCATGAATCATTGTTTGTGGAGAAATTCGAATAGTCTCTGAACACATTTTTGAATAAAAACATGAATTTATACGTAGTATATCAACTTTTGTTTGTTTCAAAAGAGCAACAAGTGAATCTGAAATCTCTTTGTGTTTTTTTAAGAAAATATGCAACCGCATTGTATCCATGAAAAATAGAAATTGTAAATTTTTCCTGGTATATTTTGAATCGATTCTTGATTTCCAAATAAAATTGGCCAGATTTGAGAAAATGCGAATTCCCCGTTCTAAGTATAAAACAAATGAACATCTGGAATAAAAAAAAGTGCATGAAGAGGACGCGTCCACATTAAAACTAACAATGTCTATAAAACTCGTAGGACCAGTATTATTTTCAAGGTGAAAAATCCATTTTTTTTGATGGAAGGGGGATTACTTATCGAGATAGGGTTCCTGATTATAGATCATTCAAAAATTTACGAAAAGAACGGATGGAAAGAAATAAAATACAGCGTCTGGGAAGAGGGCCGTGTTTTTTTTGAAATATGAAACAATTTCATCGTTCTCAATGAAACGGAGAATGACGGATCAGTGAATTTCAAAAATAAGGACGAACAATACATGAGTCACTTCAAATAAAAAAGTGTTATGAGACCTCTTATCACCAAACGGGTTATTCAATGAGCATGGAGGACAGAGAAAACCATGGATATGAATTGAATTAGAAAATTTCAAATTTCTGATTCTTCACACCTGCTTTCGTTGTTCTCTGTTTTTCTTCACACCTTGGAAAAAAGATTTCAATGAATATAATGTCTGGGTGTCACAGTTCTGCTATCCGGCATGATTTACGACTTTACAATTGGATTTTATGTGCATACCTGCTCTCGGCGCAAATACCCGCAAACACTTCTAAAAGTAAAAAGCTTCTTCGCCGAAACAGCTGTTGATACCAATTGAATGTCTTCACTGGTGGCAAGTTTTATACATTTCCTGCACAACGTTTCCTGAGGAAATATTCGTTTTTTGGGGGAAAAATTGAATCAGATGAAAATAATTTCTGGAGCAAAACTTCATTTTAAAAAAAGTGACAGAATGACAGATGGGCTATTTATGAACATACATCAGAAAAAGTTGAGTTCTTTGAGGGAATTTGTTGGAAGAGAATTGAGAAGAGATGAATGCCAAAAAAAAGAACGGTAGGAGATGACAACTATCTAAGCGTTCTAGAATAAAAAACGAGAAGAGGAGGAATAAGTTCAATTGAAAGGACGGTGACGGTTTTTGAGGATAGCTTATTTCAAGGAGAGTGTAAGATTTTTTTTAGAACAATGGAAAATAGAGGTCTTGCAAAAATCAAAAAAAAATGTTTGGTATTTCAGAATTTTTTAAAGACCTGAATCTTCGAAAAAAAAAGTATTTTCACAGAAAATCCCTTAAAATTATTGAAACGAAAAATTATTAACATTAAGATTCAACACATGGTTTCCTCAGCATCTGCCTGGTACCGATTGTAACGAACGCCACCACTGCTTGTCATTGAGATGATTGTATTAACTGGAGAGAGTGGAGTTGTGACCGTTGGAGTAGAAAGTGGGGTGTATCCTGCAATTTCTGGAATGTAGAAATCCAGAACTTTCCATAAAATAACTTCAACTACCTGGTGGGCGACTGGCCATAGCTTGCGCGTAGGTCGGTGGAAGGGAGCAGAGAGAAACCACATCGTGGTAACCAGGAAGATGCTCATCGTTTTCTTGAGTGACTTCCGTTGGGCAGCAGCTCTCAGAACAATAGTTCCACGAGAATCGTTGAAAGATTTCCTCGGTGTAGAAGACGACAAAGCAGATAGTGATACAAGCAGTGGAAGAGGTGGTGTAGATGGAGAACAACATCCAGGAGATTGCGAAATCAAAAGCTGGGGCATCGGAGCCAACTGAAAAAATTAATTTATTCGATAGTATATTTCAAATAAAACTCACAGAGCGTTGGGTCGTAATAGAGACATATGCCGATGACTAGAAGGAACACCATACGGATGAACACAAAACAGACCATTTTACCACAGTGAGAGTTCAAAGTGCGGCTGAAAAATTGAAAAGGATTAGTGATAAAGCGAATGGAATCCATTTTTTCGCAAAACCGCATTTTTTATAATCTGTATTCGAATACCGTATATGATCAAATAAAACATCATTCTATACGTGCACTTTGAGCTCAATTATTTCGTTTCCTTTGGAAGGTATAGAAAATGTGTCAACTAATGAAATATTGGTAATTTCACAAAAAAACATTTGTCTGTTAACCAATTTTTGGAATTAAATTAACTCCGCGCCTTCTCTTTACTAAACTGTGGATTCTCAATCTAAATATATTTCCGAAACATCACTCACAAAGTTGAGACACATCCTACTGAAACAGCAAGAAGTGAGTCGAAGAACATGAGCTCATTAGGTCCAGTTGATGGGAACTTGAGTCCAGAGAAAATCTGAAGTGCTCGCATCACAATGTACGAGCTGACACTGATAACCGATGTCACGGTTATCCGATGGAGTTGCTCGTCAAGAGGCATCTGAAAAGAGGAAAGTTGGAAAAGAGAAAAGGGTGAGTAAGTTGGAAATGACTGGCTATTGGGAAACCTAGGTAGAACTAATCGACATACTAAGGAACTGGTTATTAGGTTCTTGCGTGCTTACTTTTTTGGGTTGGTATACAATCTGGAGATATAGGTTCCAAACTTGAAAAGAAAAATCAGAAAATTCGGAGCGGAAGAAAGAACGAGAACTTCTTGGAACTAGAAAACCATGAAAAGGGGGCGGGACTTACCTCAAAAAAAGGATTCATCACTGAATGGACTTTGTTGTAATCTACCCTGAAAGGTTAACATACGACGGTGAAGGGCACTAAAGTCGTAACACTCCGGCACAAAAAAAATTTCAATTTCGTAAAGATGTGAAGGAAGAAGAGATGACACTGGAACTCATCACCACTGAATGGATTTTTTTGATGGCTGTAAAATTCTCCGTGGATTGGATTCCATTAGAGATTACGTAAAGGCATACTGTAGCTGAAATGTTAGACGACACTCAGCCGTTATATCCGTTGAGAAATAAAAGGAGATGTACGAATTTGAAAAAAAAATCTACTTGGGATTACATCGAGATATACGGTAGTTGCCATTTGCTAAATTAAATTTGAATTCGAAAATGGCAAAAAACAGCACACCCACGGAGAGCAAAAATAGGGACCTAAGAAAAACCTCAAAAAAATATATTCTTGAAATATCACTTTTTGTGAAATTATTTAAACAATTTCAAGTTTTCGCTATAAAAATATTTGTCAAGTTCCGGTAAGCCCGTTGGCCCTGCGTTTTTGAAAAGTTTTCAAGAAACAATTCATCAAATTCCATTCAAAAAAAGTGTGATAAATTGTCACAAAAGTTACGAAACTTCACATTTTTCAAAAACTTAATTCAACATTTGAGGATTTTGAAAAACAATTCAACATTTTGAAATTTCAGAAGAAGATTTTCTTTTAGCCGGGTCTAAGAAGTTTTCTTTTCGACCCGGCCTCTGACAAGTATGCCTATAACTAACACTGCCAGAAAAAAACATGCTTGCGACAAAATTTTTTTCTGAAAATGTTCTGGAATGGACAAAAGTCTGTCCTTTTGTGACTAACCAGTATGATTGGAATGGCAACAATGATTGAAACGAACTAACAATACGAATCAATTTATTATCAAGGAAGCACGTATATAAGAGTACCAACACAATACAAGCCGAGGTTTTTTTGCACTTGTTCCATATATTAGGTACTTATTAACATTATCAAGCCATAATCATTGGTTGGGGTTGGGGAAGGGTAAGAGGCATCACCTTGTTCTTCGAATGTCTGAACATAAATTTGTCATTAGACTCAAGCCGATGATATTTTAATGGCTTTTCTGGAGGATAGACAATGTTTACCAATTTTGGTGGAGATGGGGACCGTTTGCTGGAGGAGTGTGGCGGAGTTTGGAATGAATTGGTGAAACTGAACTTTCTAATTGGGCGACTCCTCCGGAAATGGCTGCTCATGTGGACAATGATAGGAGCTGGTTGATACTGGGTATAAGGAACGAAAAAATAGGTCAATAGAACACAAACAGAAAAGTTGGTAACCATAATAGCAAAGTATATTAGATATAACAATCCAACTGTGGTGTGTGGTAGAATTTTCTCATCGGAGCATTTCCCGCCAAATCCGCATAGCTCTTTCATCATTGGTTTAAGCAGCCGGTCGAAAGTGTCCGAAACAGCTAGGTTGGCACCGTTCAACATGAATCGTATCATATGACAAATAATCAAAAAGTTCACGTGTTCATAGTATCTTTCCCTGAAAAAAATATAGGGTTTAGAGGGGAATATAGCGAACAACGCTCACAATCCGAAGAGTAAAACGACCATGAGCATAACCAAGAAGTCTGCCAAAAGGAAGAGATTGAAGTTCAATTGGACCTGAAAATTATGTTTTATAAATTTTTATCTTCATCTGATTATTCCGAATAGAATGCTGATAACACTGCCGCCACCCGACTCTTTTAATGTTTTTTTTCTGTAAATGCCAATCAGGAATGAACCAATGTGATAGGTTTTTTTTCAGAAAAAAAATAGTTCCGTAAGAACATGGTCAATGAAGTTCAAAAGAATTTGGGGAAAAAAAGTATTTAGTAATGTTTTTGGCATGGTAATGGATAATAAAAAAGACACGAGTTCAGCAATCATTAACTTACTTCTAGAACTCTCACGAATCCTTCCTCAAAACTGTAGCATGTCAGGCAGAAGTTCGACCGTGGATATTGGGTTTGGACTTAAATTTTTCTCTGTTTTAGTTTTTGAAATATGCTTCAACTTACTTTCTAAAAATTTGAAGCTGATCAGAAGAACTAAAGAGAATATGGTGGACATGAGAATAAGTTGGGATATTGTTTTAACATTGAACATTCTGATAGCTTCAGAATGGGTGCCAAGCTGAAAATGAATAAACATTTAGACCACAGAGGGCGAATTAAGGCGAAATGAAACGGGCGAGAATGAGAATGAGAGAAATTGTGCGGCAATTAGGAGAAAAAATACTGCTTTGAGAAAAAAAACGAACCTCGGGACGATAGAAAATGATAGCGGATTGAGAAAAAAGATGAAAGTGAAGAAGACGACGACTGCCGTCCATCTACCTCATTCGGACGTCGTTCTCTATCTCTTTTCTTTTTATAAGAAAAAATACCTTCTTTATCTCTTCCCGCCTCAAGTCTTAATCGGGCATCACGGTTGTTAGAATGATGACCGGCAAATCGAAAGATATCAAAGGTGCATTAAAGTAATTAATATGAAAGTCATGGAAAAATTGGAAACGATCAGAGTGAGAAAGAAAACATGTTTGGGGAGAGTGAGAGGGGTCGATTCAATACACACACTCACAATTTTGGTTTGTTATCAGTGTAATTGCCGTCAGTCAACTCAGAACTTTCTTTTCACTCTCACACTCTCTCGCTCTCTGACATTCTTAACTTTATAATGAACAGAAAACGATCGGAAGGGAAGAAATGTTCTTTTTTTCTTTCACTCACTAGGTTTTCCTTTCTTCTTTTTTTTCTGTTACGTATCTGCTATACATGACATCTTGATCAAACACTTTTCAGAAGTCACATGAATCAAAAACATATCTGGACAACCGATCTAACAGAAAAAATTCCATTCCATCATCAAGGTTCCATTAAGATCGACATTTGATAGTATCAGCCGATACGTTTTCAGACAAAAATAAATCAGTAAGCAAGTCGCCGAATTCCAGAAAAAAGATAACCAGTATGAGAATTGTCGAATGGGTTCACTGTATATCCGGAAAATAATAAAGAACAAAGTTATGAAGAAGAACATATGAAAATAAAAGGGTCTAAACTTTTTCAGCGTTCGGTCGTATATGATTCATTTTTTTGTCTAAAGGACAAAATGAAATATGAAAAAAATTGACATTTAAAAAAAACAGACGGCGGACAAAAACAATAGGACTGCTTGCTTTCTAATGGAAGAAAACTTAATCCAAAATATGAACAGCGCGAGGCGAAATCGTTCGAAGAGGAATATAAAATTCATGGTTTCTTTTTAAAAATGGCTTCAGATTGAAAACATTCATCGAAAAATAGAATCTGTGTGGAAATGGGAGAAAATGGTTTGGATTGCACAATTACACAGAATCATATGGGTGTGTTTGAAATGCACATTTCGTTGGAAAAACCAACAAACTTGACATGAGAAAAAATGTTTGGTCACAGATGGTATATTATTATCCTTAGAAGTATGCCGACAGTTGGCCAGCTGGTCCAAAGTTTGACCAAATGACAGGTGCCAGGTTCTGACAATTTACATTGCATATTATGTGCCATTCAGCAATAATGTTCTGAGCAGTGCTAATAAATATTAACAATCAGGATCAGTATCGAATCTCTCCAGCAGAATATGGATCCGCTGTATAGTTCTGATGTTTATGTGAAAAAACGTGAAATAAAAGCGTATTTATCTCGATTCCTGTGAACAGTATCAAAAATCTGTCCAGTGATAAAATATTGGTGTAATTATGATAAATAATTTGTTAATTGACAACTTTTTGTTATCTCTTACAGGAATTGAGATAATTGAGCTCAAAGTTGACGGAATAGATAGCGTTATTAGAGGGAATACGGTACTTTACAGAACTGAGATAAATTTGGTTATACGTAGTTTAACAGCCCTTTTTTAGCAGATATGGGAGATTTAGCAGTGAAACCAATTTTTATTCAATTAATTAATGGACTCTAAAATTGCATTGGATCAGTCTCGTACTTCATGTGGGACAACAAACTTGACATTAGAAGACCGTTTTTGTTTGTCAGCTGGTGGATCGTTTACTAGTATGCCTTCAAATTTTCGACTGTTTCGAAAATGTTCTTGTTCAGTAAAGTACACGAAAAAAATAATGCTCTGTAATTGTCGCAGCTCCTAGAAATGGTTCGGTTTTTGTTTAATGCCATACTCTTCCCATCTCAGATGTCCGGAATTCGGAATTCGAGCCGTTATTCAGTATTGGGGGAAATGGTTTCATTCCGGACTTTATTTTCCAAAACAACAAAACATAATCCCGGTGTTTATTCATTTATTAGGTTGGCAACAAATTCCTTGTGCACTATTGTTTTTCATCTTTTCTTCACTAAGTTAGATCCATAACATCTGTGTAACACAATATGGTATATAAGATGATAAGGTTGTTCACAATAACCAGCATTTGCTATGCTCTCATTCCGCACGCGAACACGATGCATCTTTTCATACCCACTGTTTTTGGATAAAATTCCTGTTTGACGACGTCTTCTGGCTGTATTTTGAAGTTAATCCGTTGGGCTTTTCTGCGATGGTTAGTATATATGACACTCTTCTTATCAAAGGTGATAATATAATTCAGCCGCTTGAAGTTCCCAAGTAGAGTAAGAAGTTGTATGCTCATGTCCACCCGCTGCTGAACATCAAAACCGGTAAAACGGTGAGATATCCGCCGTCCAAGTTTTTTTGTCTTTCCCAACTTTAACGGTCAATTTTCAATTGTGATATGAGTTGCCCCTAAAGTGATTGACATTTCACGGGTAGATTAGTAACGGTCCCGTTCGACTAGATCTCAGTTCGCCTATATTTCAAAGAACTGGTCGCCAGGGACGAATGTCATTTTTCATTGAGAAGTACTGGTTCTTGAACTTTCCAACCCAATTTGCAACGGTGTTTCTATAGGGGCATTGTCTTGTCAGTTTCCTCCGGTCGGTGATGAATATCGGATTATTTCAGGTTAGAAATAACTAGAAATAATATAGCATTACGATTGAAGTGAGCATCGGGTATGTATCGGGGCATTGCGTCCGTAAGCTGAATGGGAGCAGAGTAAATGATGGTTATTGGGAACATCCTTACCACCTTATATACCATATTATGTTACACACAGGTTATGGTTCCAGCTCAGTTATGAGAAAAGAGGAAAACAAAAGTGCACAAGGAATTAGTTGCCAACCTAATATTCATCTTACGATTTCAAACATCTCTGATAGAAATGTCGTAAAAAAATCTGAGAAACCTGACCTTTCTGGCTGAAAATTGAATTTAATGAGTAGCGTTTCCTCGTGCAGGTTTGACAAATATTCTCACCAATTATAGGATCAAATCCTTAAAATGTGAAAATCGGCATCATGCGTTTTCCAACTATAATAATTTCCCTCAATCTCGAAGTTATTTTCCAAGCTCATGGCTACATGATATCCACAAAAATCGTGTCCAATTCTATTGGTGCATTCATTTTTCAACTATTAGGTTGGCCTATTTGACTCCGAACACTATTTTGTTTGTTTATAACTTCAAGCTGTCGAATGTTTTTGGTGACAAAGGACTATTTTATACACAGGTCTATGAATAGTTTAATCGATTAAAAAACAGCGATGAACGCTTTGAGAACAACGAGATTCGATTTCCCCATCAAATTGTCGATCAAGCTGTTCTAAAGCAAACCATTGAGCCGGACCCGCGTTGAACGACTCGCCAACTTGCTCAGCAGTTTGGATGCTTTCAGGGCACAATTGTGAATCACTTGCGCTCAATGGGCAAAAAGAACCGACGAGACAGTTACGGCAGCTGTCCCTCTACACAAGTCTGCAAAATTGGTCCATGACAACGCCCGACCGCATGCTGCAAAGATCGCATCGCAGAAAATCAAAGAGCAGGGCTGAGGAGTTCTCTCTTACGCTATATAGTCCTGATGCAGACATCGACATTACTTTTATTAACACACAAACTTCTAAGCGTGGGTTGGAACCTACTAATAATATCAGGTTCTAGATATTTCTAGAAAAAAAAAACAGATCGTTTTGTTTCTTGTCACATGTGTCTTATTATTTGTTTCTCCATGTTTTCGTGTCACCATGGCTATATACATGCAAACTAGTAATTACCTCAACTCCCAAGAGCCCTTTTCAACATATTGAATTTATCCCCTGCTCATGTGCTTTTCGATTTTCTGTTCATTTTTTTTCGTAAAGCCATTATTTCCTATAGTCCCTCTTATAATCAAGTCCTTATTCTCTTTTCTGGTACAGAGCAATAAATCAAGCTGTTTCCTTCGTTTTATTCTTTTTCTTCTTCGCTTCCTATTTTTTTTGCCATTTCCAAGGGCAAGTCGAAAAAAAAACCGTAGCCGAAATAGAGCCCTCTCCATAAAATGCCAAATAGATTTCTCAGAAATTATAGCCGGTCCTTTTTCTTTTTCCATTTTTGCACGATTGAGAGCACTTCCTCGAATTCAGAAATGGAAAAACGGTCGTAAATCTGCCATCAATTGCTTTCTTTTCAATCCCCTTCACTCTTTTCTTTTCGTGGAGTCACTTTGGAATACTCCTCCCAATTTCCAAATGTTCACTTTTTCTCTGTTTCGGCGTACTCGTCAGTAGCAACCGAAACGTCCCATCCACTTTGGCTTTATTTCTTTTTCACTTTCTTTTTTTTTTTGAAGAAGGCTCCTCAGATTTTAGTTACAAACCCATACTATTTTTGCAAAACACCTACTGTAGCTCACTATATTTCATAACTTTTGAAATTAATACCTCACCTCCTCTGATGGAAGCCCAACGAAACTGTCAACTTTGCGCTCAATCATCTCGATTCCCGAGAAAGATATCATGAAATTGTCAACTGATAAAATATTGGTGATATTATGGCAAACAATTTATCTGCTGACAATTTTCGAGATTTTTCCCAGAAATCGAAATAATGAAGCTCAAAATTGACAGCTTCGGCGGGTTTCAACTAGAGGAAATACGGTAACTATAGTTTCTAGAACAATCGTAATGGACCTGTTGCTGCTTACAATGCAGTACATCAAAATCGGGAGAGCCATCATCATCCGTTCGATCTGGTGGGCAATGGTTCTTGCTGCCATTTTGAGTCTGACCACTGTTGGATCTTTCCCATTTGTGAAAGGCAAAATAAAATTAATTAAACCCTCATTTAACAAAAGCGTTTTTAGCTATGATGTACAACTATCCTGAACTGGACGTTGGTTGTCTCGGAGATGGATGCAGTGGATATCCAACTTGCATCATCAACGGCACTGCACTTGGATCGGATTTTGGAAACGTCGACGCCTACTACACCTTCCCAATCAGCACTTGCGCCCTTCTCATCAACTTCCTCCTTGCCACCAGGATCGTCGGATGCAGATATGTGAATCTGTTCTTCAGCACCTTCGCATTCTTCTGTGGATTCGTCTTCCCTATCCGCTTCATTTTCTTAGCCATGCAGACTTTGGAGTTCACCAAAATCGGCGGAGGTGACACTAATCATTGCCAAAGACTCCTAGACAATATGTAACCATTTCAGATTACTACACGCTTCTCCTTGTCAACCCGGACCACTACGATTGCCCGTTGTTCTCTGGAAGCCTGGATTCTGTCTTGCTCATGCACTTTCGCTTCATTCTGCTGGTCGTCGACTTTGTCACGTTCCACTTCATGATCGTCACTGTTCCATTGTACTACAACGACGACAAGTTCAAGCTCACGAAGTACAGCGCTGTCACTGATGAGCAAACCGACGATTTGTCGATCCTCGTTGTCAAGCACTAATTGCCTTTTATTTTAATTCGAATGAATTCCTGTTAAAAGTTTTTGTTTTTGGGCTGGCAGTTTGAATTGATTTTGGCGCCAATTATTCATTTTAAATTGTATTTGGAAGAGATCAATCAAACCTGACTATAAATAGAAGTGTGGGAGTCTGAACGTCATAAATATATAGAAAATTAGTTAGATTTCAAACTAGAAACTTAGTGAGGGTCCATTTTTAGAGAGGAAGAGGGTCATCTAAGAGAAAGGTGAGATCAGATTAGCTAGGCTATTAGGAGATCAGCAAATAAAGAAAAAAAAATTAAGTACAGATTCTACCCGTTAGAAGACGGAACTAAAAACTGGGTGAGTTATACTCGATTTTGTAGGGTGACGTATAATCAAAAGTAGACTTCAAAGCTGAAAACAATCATTAAATGATTACAGAAATCATTAGAATACAGAAATCATTAGTTATCAAAAAACGTTATTCGTTGTCGCGATTCAATTCCATGTCGTTTCTGGATAGCGATTCATCCTCTCTTAAAATTTCGCCACCCACTTGAATGTTGTTGTTTCTTGGAATATTCATTAAAAACTGCAATTTTCAGTTAATCAAAATACATGTCACTTTTCGACCTACCATATTCAAATCCAACATGACGGGTGGCTTCATTTCACTAGACTCGTCATTTTCGAAGCGAATAGATGGATCCGTGCCATAAGATTTGCAGTGAAACACGTCATGGAACAAAAAACTCTTGGATGTCTGGAAATAGAATCACAGCTAACGAAGTAGGAATTTTTAGCTACCTCTTCAATTGCATCGTCGTTCTCTGAAAAAAAGAATGATCCGAACTCCATGAGAAAGACATGAAGCCTCTACAAATTCGTAACATTCTTTTGCGCAACATGAACGCGTTTTCTTCCTCCTCTGAGAATCTCAATCATTCCGGGATAGAAATTTGGATACTCCTCGCAGGTCATGTTCGTAAAAGCTTGAGGAGTTGCTCGGATTGCCACTAAATTTGTTTCATGATTTCTATTCCTGTAAAACCTGTAATAGAAGAGCTCCCGCCCTCTTCCAACCCTCAACTTTGCCTTAATTGTTTGGGTTTTTCTGAACTTTTCCAATCAAAGTGCACTTCGTCATAAGAACCGAGTCTCTCATATCACAGGTTTCACAGTACACTAAAAACTCACTCAATGTCGATAAGTTCATCGTTTTGATTACCACAATCACCAAAAACAATGTCAGCAACACCTTCCGAAATTGTCTCGAAAGGCGTTCCCCGTCCATTACTAAAAAACTGGAATATTAAGGAATAAATTTTGAGATAAAGGTATTTCAGGGTGAAATAACCCAGTAAACAGGAGATATCAACCTCCGTTTGTTTTTGGCTATAAAGACAAACAATGCAGATTATTGAATACTTGAAAATCAAGAACATGGATGAAAAGACAAGAATGAAATTTGAAAACTACAGTTCATAGTTGGTAAATGGAGATAAGGGAATTGAGAAAGTTTTTAAAGAATGGAGACATTTGCGAGAACGCGGGCCTTTGCACAGAAATGGGCCCTTGCACAGCATTTGAAACGAAAAATTACTAATTTTGACCAAAATCCAATATGAAGGTAAGAGTGAAAAATGAGGAGATGACGTTCTGGGAAAAAGGGAACATTCAG
This sequence comes from Caenorhabditis briggsae, assembly GCF_000004555.2. Classification (NCBI taxonomy): domain Eukaryota; kingdom Metazoa; phylum Nematoda; class Chromadorea; order Rhabditida; family Rhabditidae; genus Caenorhabditis; species Caenorhabditis briggsae. The sequence continues at coordinate 12,891,853 of NC_013491.2, read as the reverse complement.
AGGAACAAAATCGGAGTTGGGCAAAGTGAATTTGCTTTATGTGAAGTGGCAGATGGAAAAGTGACGATCGTTGACGGATGGGCAGGAGTTGGGCAGACATCGGGATCTAAAAGTAGAAGCTCAGCGACACACTTTTGAAATTGATGTAGGTGAAAACAAACTAATGAATTTGATGAATTGAAATGAAATTTCAATTGGTATGTTTTGTGTTTTGTAAGAGCGTATATCATAAAACCTGTTATAAAAGAGGATACCTTTCTATTGTTTTCAGGTACTTTCAGGCGCTCCTCTATCGAAAAAATCAAACAGTTGGCCCAAAAAAACACACTTTCAGAAATATCTTCTCTATCCACTCCTTTAAAAGTTACAAATAACATACCAATTTTCATTTGGCGTGTTCTCCTCTTGTCTCCGGACATTACGGACGTCGGTCCAATGCTTGAGGTAATCAGCCATCGCCTCTTGTTCTCTGAGGAGCAATCCAAATTCAACAATCAAGAGAACGACAGAATAAGCCATTTTAGTCAAATTGGACGCCATCCAGGAAGGCATATCTTTGCAAAATTTTGGGTCCTTTTCTGTGAGAAACGTCATAATCACAGAAAGTCCCTCTGAAATTTCAAAATAACTGAATTAAAATTTCTTGACGGAACATACTGTAGTTCCAGATGAGTCTCAAGATTGCGGACAAAGATGACATCAATGCGTAAATGTTGCAAAATGAGGCCGACGAGAGAAGATCGGCTTCTGGCATGAGTCCGAAGTAAAAGAGAAGAATACTGCCGCACAAAACGATCTTGAAACTGAATATGATGGTGTTGATGATGTATAGGTATCTGATCTGAAAATAGAAAGATGATGAAATTGTTTAATGAGGACGAATTTACCACTCCAATAGCCGATGAAATGTCTGTTCCGAAATTGTTGATTTCCGTGCAAGTGTAGTTGGAATACTTGGCAGTGTCAAGAGAGGTAGAACCTAAACCTCTCAATTTTGTGGAATAATTGATATTTAAAAGTTTTCAATTTTGGAATGTCCACCCGTTCCAAAACGAAAAATGAGTGAAAATTGGAAATATTGGGTTCAAAAACTAATTAAACAAGTCTAGATGTCAAAATGTTCAACGAAAAGTTTCAAATTAGCAGCATGAATATAGCAACTTTGAAAATTACAGACATCTAACAATCATTGTCTGAGTAGGTATGTTTGAAAATTTGAATTCTTCATTGAGTTTGGCAGTTTCATGACATTCGGAGAATCTCAGACAAATGAGAAATTTGCTGGGGAATGTAAACTTACGCATCATTGAGACACTGAGGGAGCGATGAAGGACCACAAAGATGACGAAGAAAATCCACCGATTACGGACTCGTGAAACCATGACAAGATCCATGTCGCTGGAATGATTTTTTATTTTGTAATTTGAATCGAGTGGTCATGGGAAAAAGGTAAAGGCAAAGAAGACAAAATAAAGACAAAAATAGGAAAATACGATGTTCGAGGAAAGAAAATGACAAAATGGAAAAAGTGGGAGGAGCTAATGAACATGCCTGTTTGGGACCAGGAAGAAATTGTGAAGTACACATTACTAAAATGGTTTAGGAAGCAGGAAAAATGAAATTACAGGTTACATCAAACCTGAGGAAGGCATAGAATGTATGAAAGGAAAAGAGCTTCTTTTACCCCCGATAAATAATTGGAGCACATAAGGATAGGGAACCAGAAAATTCGAAAAGAAGATAATCGGTGTCATGGAAGGAGAAGAAAGTGAAGATAATTGGAGGCGATAAGGTCCTCACTGTGAAGACCTTTCCCACAAGTTAAGTAGGTTTTCATTCCTCTCGCAGTCATTACCTGACATTTGAAAAGTGAATAAAAATAAAAGGAAAATAAAAGGAAATGTTGACTTTTTGTAGAACTGTAGCAATGAATAGTTTGACTTTGTTAATACAGACTGAAAATTACTAGAGTATCATTTTTTAATTACGTTCATTGGGGACCATATTAATTAATTTTGAAAATAATTGGTTTTCGGTAAAGTAATTTTTATATAAAATTTGATAAAGATCTAATGAATTTCAAACTAATTCTAGATCGGATTTGAGGGTTTATGAAAACTGATGTTTCGAATACAAGAAAAACTGACCAGCACCGTTTATAAATAAACTTACCACCAACGTACCTGTTTTCCTTTGAAAATCTGACACAAATTTAAGCATATAAGAAGGAACGATTTTCAAAATTTTCAATTTTCATCCCAAATCACTTCGATTTCCAAAATTTCTGGGAATTTGGAAATTTTACGTGATTCACAGAAATTGAACGTTGAAATTTCTGGGATTTTTCACAGAACTCGAACGGTTCGAGTTCAGGGATTTTGGAAATTCACGTGATTTTACTGAAACTTCACAGAAATTTTGGAAATCGAAGTGATTTGGGATGAAAATTGAAAATTTTGAAAATCGCTCCTTCTTATATTGTGATCCGGAAATCGAGTGCATGTCCGTGTGGCAGAAACATCTTCGTTTGTGTTGCAGGAAACTGAAAAAGTGATCTATGCTAGAATCAGTGCACGAATCATTAACCTCTGCCGCGGCAGAGCGCGCCGCTCAAAAATCACGATAGCTTCAAAAGTGGAGAGATCATCAATTGAAGCGTCCGCAAATCGATGTCTCCATTTGGTACGGTATCCATGATGATTCTCGTTGAAACCAAAGTTTGAAATTCGATTAGGTTCTTTTTTTGTGATAAACGAAAACCACTGAGAACATCAGTGTTTGGGAAAGTTAACCAAGAACAGCACGGATGAGTTGGCTGGAGACATAAAAGTTTTTTCGACATGCAAATCAATAAGATATTACTTTCGAGTTGTTATATAGGAAAGCACATTTGAGGAATTTGCGAATTGATCATTATCTTACAGTTAAGTTTTGGTTGTTTTTTTGGGATAGGGCTGGTGAACTTGAGAGAGTTATAGTTGTTTTTAAGATGACATCAAAATTTTGTCAGTAGCAGGACCATTGCTGATTGAAAAAAGAGGCAGGCTAATAAAAAAATAGGGAATGACACGCGGTCTAATTTTTGTGTGGATTGACTTCAGTAGTTAGAGTGGTTGACGAATTTTCAACTGAAATACTTCGAACTTCAAAAGTTACATCTCCCCCTCTATGCGCCTCTACTACTGATTAAGGACGCAACTGGTGATCCCAAACCTCACCTCACCGTCGACGACGTATGTGTCTGGCTGGGCGCTCTTCTCACTTGCTGCGACGAATTAGAGTTTCTAGACGGTCCGATTGTTTGTATGCATAACAAATTGCACCGACTTTACACAAAAAGCATGATAACAACTACCATCATCAGCAAATCGATAGCCACAGACTGGGGCATATCGCGGCATTTCGTGAGGAAATTCTCGAAGATGAGTCGGAAGGGGAATGCAACTGAATCTGAAAACTTGTAATCAGTACTCCATCAATGAAAACCTTTAAGAAATGTATATTTGTAATTTTGGAGTATTCATTCTGAATTTTTTTGCTGGAAATATTCCGGTCCTACTCTCAGTTCTAAAATTTCATAAATTTGCGGAATTCCCAAGATTCCAAGTTCGGTTGTTGTTCGTCTTACCAAAATAGAAAATGTACTTGTAGATAGTATGAATAAGTTGGTACAAATTGTAGAGAGTAGACAAGTAGTTCACAAAGTCCAGAATCCATCTCTCTGATTCTTCCTTGCTGGAAAAGAAGTTTCGCTCTAAAATTTGCTGATTTTGACGACATGATTGTCAAAGTTTAAAGTTTCATTCTCTGAAAATAAAAACGTTATATTCGATTTCGAAGTCATTGTTCGCACCAATATGGCCATAGTTATGAACAGTTCAGGAAATTGTGGAGCATTTGTGCAGTTGTATGGGGGGACGAAGTCGGGGTCGTACTTCATAGAATTTAGACAAATCCAAATAATTATGAAGAGCTGCAACTTGAAGCGAATTTTGAAAAAAATATTTACTCAGGCAAAAATGCTACTAATGCTGAGAGAGATTTGTAGTATTAGGTTGGCAGGAAAGTAACTGTCCATTTTTTCATTAGTAAATGAAACAAAAATAAGATTAATCCAAGATTGACAGTATGTACTGTCGTGATCCACAACATGTTGTCAACATTTAGGTAACTCGTGGATACCATCCCTCCAAAAGCCGGCTGGGCGCGAATCAAAGTATTACTGTAGCACATTTTTTTCTCATCGATAATGTTAAAGTCCTTACGCTCCAGATGAAGTCGTATATCTTTGAATAACCAATAATCAGATAAAACAAAATCAGAACTTTCACAGGGGTAAAGGAGAACCGTCCAGCCAAAGCGGCTGAGGAACGACGTGACTTTCCGTGAACATGCGGTTTTTTTCATTTTTTAACGACAGGCAAGTCAGACCTGAGCCGCTTCAGCGATACGGTTCTCCCTCACCTAGTTATAGTCCCGACTTGACTCTATCAAATTAAAGGTTATTCGGAGATATGCGAAGTCATCTAGAGGATTATGAATTTTGCACCATTTGTGAGAAAAAACTAAAAAAAAGAATTCTTTGATCTGCGGCTAGCTCGCTTTTGGAGGTGGGATATCCACAAGATACCTGAATGTTGCCAACATGCTATGGGTCACGACGGTGCATACTGCTAATCTTGGCTTAACCTGGTTTTTGTATTATTCACAATTAAAACAAGGGACAGTTACTTTCCTGTCAACCTAATATAATCAAGAGCGTTCTGTTGCGACTTCTATCATCCATCTTCAGAATAATTGTTGATAAAAGCTGGTAAAAAATGAGAAAAAAATATTTCAGGGTAACAAACCCTAGAGAAAAACTAATAAATATGATAAAATTGTAATACAAAAAAATTTTTCATTCAAGAAAAGTTGAAATTGAAAATTAAAACAGAAACATTGGGGAAAAAGTTTCTTGGCATTATGGAGAAAAGAAAAAGTCGTACAATGATAATTCAGAGATAAACATCGTTGTTAAACAGCTTGAAAACTACAGAGCTAAGAGATACCGATCAGCTACTGGCTATTTTGCGGACTGGTGGCTTGCATAATAATTTTTTACTGGTAATGTATAATGATCATATATCTTATATTTTGCTAGCAAGAAAGCTCGAGTACTGGGAGAAGCATTAATTATTTTAGATGCGAATTCAGAAACAGTCGAATATCGCTGGCAATTTTTCTGCGGGTTTCATAATTTTTCACTGTTTCGGCTGAAAATGAAAATTTTTTTTTGATATTGACTAATTTTGAAGGATACACTGTGAAGAGCTGATTTTTGGGCGAAACAATGAAACGAAATCGGATATACATACATAAACGGCAAACACATAACGAATACTAAAAAAAATTGGAAGAGAACTTATTCCGTGGTTGTAGCTGGTCATTTTTGTGGTTCCAGTTCTTCCTCTTCCTCGTCTTCTTCTTCTACTGCTGACAATTGTTCAAGTTCGTGTTCAGCTCTCTGAAACAAGAACTAGTATTCAACTGTTCACCACCCGCTCTCACCTCGTAGGGTAATCCAAGTGCTTCAGAACGAGCGTACACATATCGTACATACTCTTCCGCATGAACTACCGCGGCATGTGCGAGTAGATTCATTTGGATAGACTCAGTTTGTGTGCTGACAGTCTGAAACTACGGAATGTGCAACCCTAGCTAGTTATAAAAAATTTACATCTTCATTGTCGTCCGAATCTGTGTAATCGCTGCTACTTGGAATTGACTCTACACTGTAAGCCTTGAGGGTTTCAAAAACTTCATCAATTGGGGTGATCGAACGAGAAGTACGGTCCGTCGAAGAAGAGGAATCAGTTGGGAGAGAAAGTTCATGTGGAGTTGAATATATACTCTCCATTTCAATAAACTCTCTCACTACTTCCATATTAATCAGTTCAACCCCATTGTCTCGAGCATACTGAAAACATAGTACGTACTATGAACTGATGATCTTCTCAGACTTACTTCTAGTTCATCTTGTAGATAACGGCAGTATTCTGTTGATTCCAAAACTCTTGTCAGATTGTTGGCATACACTTCGAGTTGAACTTCAACCTCCTGGAAAAACATTTGATGAACATGTACTTTTACTGGTTACCTACTGGTTTTACTGGTGTATAATCTACATAACGGATCGGAGCCTCACGTGGCGCCACTCTAGCATCACAATTAGAACACATCCAGCTCAGAGACGCGACAAAGATCACCAGTAAGCAGATGATGTCAATGAGAAACAGCATCAGAAATAAGAAGGTATTGATGCTAATACGGGTCACCCAGCTACTACTAAATTGCTCGGAATTCGGAATTTGGAGAAAACGCATGGCCTCCACCAGGGCGTCTGTAAAAGAGGCTGTGGTAAAATAATGCACTGATGCTACGAATTCGTTACCGCTGTTCTGTGCGATGAGTTGGATTGCCATCAAGTGAACAATCGCATTTAGAATAACAACGACAAAGTTCATAACCGAGGCACTAAAACTTTCCAATTTTTTACAATCCACCAAAAAGACCAATAGGAAGCTGAATGTGTTAGTCGACAACGCAAGGCTATTGAGCACCATGGCAGTCGTCCCCTGAACATTGTTTGAATAAGAAACTTTGAGAAACATTGGATATACCTGTCTCTCAAGCTTTCTGAAGTTCTGTAAATAGATTGTAACTGGATAAGTTCCTTCAGAGCGGTTTTGTGGGTAGTAGATCTCATCAATACCTGTAAACACACACCTAAGTCATCATTTTTTTTCTGTGAAGAGTCCTGACGGTCCTGTTAACTTACAAAACATTATCACACCGATGAGCCGCAAAACGGCAGTGAGCGCTGAGAGGACAATGATGTAGCAACGAGAGCAGAAAGAGTGGTATTCTTCGTTATCCATCTTGTGAAAATCTTGGAAAATTGTAGAAACAGAATTATTTTTATTGAAGCGCTAAAATTAAAATTGGAAACGAGACGGGTGAGATTGAGCAAGAAAACCACAATTTGAAAGGACTTTTTTTCCAATTTTTAAAAATTCAGTGAAACCATGTTTTCAGCAAAAAAGTTTTGTAACTGTGTATCTTCAAATGCATTTCACTATTTTTTTATTTTAGAAAATTGGTAAGGATGACTTAAATAGTCAAAGTTTAGTTTCAGAACAAAAAACATGATTCCGGTTGTCTAGATTATGTGAACAGAGCTACCGTTCTAAATTCGGTTCCTTCCATAAAATAGTTGAAAAAGAAGAGGTGTTGATGAAAAACAACAAAAAGAACAAATAATTGTATTTGGAAACGATATTGACCGCGTGCACATTCTTTCATGGCACGCGAGCGAGAAAAGTGTTGAAAATATTAAATCAGGTCGCCTAGTGTCATTTTTGATTCAGAATTGCACGGAGCTTTACTCTCTTGATGTGTCCTCTAATTTAAAAAAATCTGTAGCTCTGTCAGTTTTGGTTTTTTTGTTACCGTAAAGCCATTATTAGAAAAGCGAGCCCTTTATTGTTTGTAGGTATTCCACCTATTACTTTGACTCTCCTATTTTTCTTACATTTCATTCGAAGCGTTTTCATAAACAATATGGTGACTTCATGTTCAAAATTCATCAAAATTTATCAATTTTCCCGAAATTGAACAAGTTTTTGAGCAAGAACGTTTTTTAACAAACTTCTGTCAAACTGTGGAATTCCCAGAATAATTTTCGATAAAAACGAACAGCAGTTTTAAATTTAAAAAAAAAAACTCATTTAATAATGGAATAATATTGCATGCATCTGTGTAAAAAATGATTGTGAAATCTTCAAAAACTCCTTTGGAAATCTCACTGTCTTTCCTGGGGTACAACGGGGTACAAAGCAATTTAGTGGTGCAAAATCCACGATTCGGAAGTACAAAACTCGAATTCTTCCGCTATTCTGTATCCTCATTTGCATTTTGTACCCCTAAATTGTTTTGTACCTCAACAGACCCAAAATTTTGGCACCCTCACTGTGGGACTATATATCAGCTGTTTTTTGTAGTGTGTTTTTGATATCAGAATGCTTTGAGAGAGAAAAGTCGAGATTGGCGAATTCGGTCTATCTGTAAAAAAAGAAATCGCTAGTATAATTTTCCGATTTGTCACTGAACCACTACTCGAAAAACAGGGAAAGCAAGGGCAGAAAAAGAGAGAGCACTACCCGGTACTCCTAATTTGTCATTTGGAGGCCCGAACTGTCAAGAAGAGAATACTAGAGGATTACAAATGACTTCCTCATTAGTGAACATTTTTCAGGGATCTGCTTGTAGAACGAAAAGATGTCAGTTAGAAATCATTTTTTAAAAGAGAACAGAGGTTGCCCAAATTATAGTTAGGAGGCAGGGATATTTGAAACGGAATTCGAAATTTCGAAAGTTGAAATTCGACTGTTTTCTATATAAAATTCTTCTTACGTTTCCGAAAACTTTGTTTCAATTTTTCACTAATTTTTCGCGCTTTTGTGACGGGAAATTTCAAAATTTTGAAAATCGGAATATACTGAATTTCCGAAATTTCGAAACTCGTGATTCTCCGAAAGAATCAATCCGATTATCCTCGGTTAGGGGACTCAAAAATTTTCCCGTTTTCTGTTGCATTTTCAATCTCCATGTCCATTACTGATCAGACTGTCCTGTTGACAAGTATGCCCATAATCGTTTGAACAATGAAATACTTCACAAAATGAAAGGAGGACAGACATTTTAAAAAAAAAACGTTTTCCTGATATTTGGCCTAGTGGCACCTATGAGGAATTGAACTCATGATGAACAGCTCAGGGGTGCAGCGCCGCGTTAGCTACGCGGGCGCCGACCGATTACCTACATAAGCGCAGCGCGATACGATAACTTATTTCAAATCCGTTTTGCTGTCTCGCATCCTTTAATGGTTATTCTGATTCCTAAGAATAGACGACTGTTACTGTAATCCTCAGACCACACAAGCTGAAGTAATATTTTCATTTCTATTATCGAATAGTGTTTTTCGCTCTATTCCCAAGATTCTATTAGTTTTCAGTCTTCTCCGGCAATATCTGAAAAAAATCTCAAGACTGAAGATGTAGTTCTTTATCCAACATGGAGCATTCATCACCTGGAAGAGAAACCTGTCAAAAAAAGGAAATTGGGTCCAGGGCAGAAAAATGTATACGGTGTGTATATAAATTGCTTACTCATTACTCACATATTTTTTCTACCGATTCATTTCAGGCGGAGAGAAGGGAGCACGAATAGAAGAAGCTGTCGTCATTTTTTCTGCGGGAAACGAGCATAAAAACACAACGAGGGGCCGGCAGAACATACCTACCCATTCTTGGGGAATAGTCCACAGTGTCCTTTCTGTGTGTATTCAATTGTTTCATTAGGTCGTGTTTAGAAATAAGAAGAATATTGCAAATGTCTAGGGTTGGCAACAGGGCTCCCCGCTTCATTCTGGAGCCCCCGAAAACGGGTCTGGGATTCGCTCTGTTGAAAAAATTGGTTGTTGTATGAAACAATAACTTCATTTTCAAATTATTTTTTGCGCTTCAGGGTACTCAACTAGGTTACCCTGAAAGTTACAAGCGCCCGAGGCGCAAGGGGGCGGGGGCGGGGATCGTCCCATTTTGCCCCATAGCCAACCCTACAAATGTCTCATGCTCTATCTTCAAAAGAAAAATTAAGAAATTAGAAAGTGTTTTCTGTTCCGCCGAATTCAAAAAATCTAAACATCTGAAAATGCCTAGTTTTTATTTGAAAATTAACAGTTGCATTTATTAGAAAAAATAGTAGAAGGAAATTGGATTTTAGAAATGAGAAACTAAAGTGGAACATTATGAGGTAAACCGCATGTTAGAACGAGCACGAAATAGATCTGTGATCGCAAATGAATAAGAACATTTTGGCCGGTGGTAGCCGACAAATAATTGTTGGTAGGGTCAGGAAAGAGCAGAAAAACTTTTAATTTCAAAATAATGGCTAGTCTCTGTCCGTATCCGTATGTCCAAAGTATTGTCTCGAAGTGGATGGACTGTTGATGGATGGCTGACATAATGTTTGCCGAACGCGTTGAATCGTTTGGTGGCGAACCGACGGACTTGCGCTGATCATTCCTTGGACTTCCTGAAATCTCAGTTTTGCATTTTATCAGGCATCTTTCTTTAATTCTACCTCATAAGCTGGTGGTCTATTGGATAAATCGTTCATGGATTGAGAATAAGCTGGGAGAGATTCTTGAGAAGTATTGACTTCATTTGAAGTGTCTGCAGCTTCATATAATTCCTGAAAACTGGTAATTTCTTTCAAAAAACTATTTTTGATACCTTGTATTCTGGTGGATTTCCTGAAGGTAACAATATCGCTTCGTCGTACACTGGTGGTGGCTCAATGGGCTGTAAATATTTTTATATGTGTTTTAATCTCTTTTTGAGATTCGAACATGATGCTTTTCGGTTTTTTGTGTCACTTACCGTTGGTGGCAAAGGGGGAGGCAATGGCGGAAAATCAGAAAACAAGCTTTGAAATCCATCAGGCAGTTCTGATATTTCCAAATGAATACGACGACTGATCATGAACTCCGAAATCCGCGTGCATATGTCAAACCCCATTCGAAATGGATATTTAAGGTGCAAGACTGACAAGATGGAGAATGCTTTGAAAATCACAAAACACCAGAGATTCTGATGGAATTGTTTGGCAAGATTGGGACAGCTTGTCATTACAAGTGCATCACATAAAGGATAGACATCTGAACAGGAAACTTATAAATAAACCTTGGTGATTCTGTGTATTTATACCTATTCTCCAAATGGCAATGGCCAATCCTAAGGTATAGAAGAAGGAACCTATAGCTCCCCAGTAGTACCAAAACTGGAATGCACTCATTCTGAGTCTCCTTTGTTTGGCAAGGAAATAAACCTGGATGGTCGAAATGCAGGCGAACATGATCCAGAACTGATAAAAACCAATTACAGGCTTCTGAAAATCCGAGATCAAGAATAATCATTGCATTTGTGGATACCAATTCACTTATAGCAATAATTTTGGCTCGAGCGATTTCGGCATTGGCGGTGCAATTGAGAACGGCGGGAATGTTAACATTGCTATCAATGAAAGCTAAAATAAGATATGAGTGTTGGCTTGCTAATCAGTAAAAAAAGCGGCTAGGATCATCTGAGCACACCTTGGACCGTTATAACCTAGTATCAATTTGATATCTTTGACCAATCCTTTTAACACATAACTAATCCTCCTCCTCTTTTTGTAGTTTTTGAATCAATAAAACACAAAAAGTTTTATAGTGTACTCACTTAGTGGAATGTAATTACCAATTGCCACAAAAGTTCCAAGCATAAGCTCAACCAAGTGATTGTACGGTAACGGGTAGTCCATACCTGAAAAATCAATATTTTTTTCAGAAAAATGAAACATCGTAGGTGTAAACGAGATACACACAAAAGAAGATACAATGTGCGGTAGGCGTTGGAGGAACGTTTTCTCCATCTTGTACCTTTACGAACTGAGAAACACAAAGGAAGCGACTACCAGAGAAGATGGGAGAGCAAAATGGGAAAATGAATAGCTCAATGAATCCTTTTAAAGGCTCGAAAAAAGAAGAGAGACGAGAATTTGCTCACTCATACAAACGAAAATAGGTCATAAATGCTTATTTTGTACTCATAATGGGCGCGATGAAAGATGGACGCAAGGCAGGTGGTAGATGTATGGGGAAATATTTAAAAAAGATTTTCATGCATTTAAAGGGCACACAGGTCCGTGACATTATTAAACGAGGAAAGATACCCAAATGATACCTTTTTAGTACTAACAACTCTATGTATCCGCTTGTGTCGTGTGGTCTTGAAATGAGCAGAAAAGAGTACGCGCACAAGGTGGGGGACAACAGTAAAATATCTGGGGTTGTTCGATCGAAGGGAATGATGTACGTCCCGGCGCCCAGACGTGAATCGGTCTATTGCGTTCGGTATGTATATGGATGAAGGCACATACATTTGCATACTGATAAGACGAGATAAAAGGAAAACGAGAGAATCGAAGAAAAAAAACAAGAGCCACCATGGTGATGAAAAAACGGGCATTGTATAAAGAATCAGATGCCGTTGAATTAATTTAGTACAATCTTTCTATCAAAGATATGAATGCAAAAGCCGACAAGGAAGCATGAACCACAAAGAATTATCCGCAAGTAGTTCCCACATTAAAATTCGAAAGTGTACCTGTGACAGCGTTCAGAAGCAATTTGGGTGTCTTGAAATATTTGAATTCTTACACCACCAATGGCTGGAAATTCCAGACAGAATATCGGATCTTACAATCAACTACAATTTATTGAAACCAGGAGAGCAATAACCACTAAAACAAGAACATCGAAAAAAAAATAAAAATAAATCTTCCGAAGAAAAAAACGGGATGTGCCAAAAAGGGAAATCGGGTGGGGGAAGCAGAGTAGGAATTACCGCTCAATTTTCTGCTAGCGAAGAGAGTTCGCTTTGGATGAAGAGGAAGGGAACATTATTTTAATGTGTACTCTTGGCAACACCGACGTTTTTGGAATAAAGAGACGCGGATGATGAAGAAAAGGTTGCTTTTTTCAATACACGTGTGCATGAACCCTAACTGACAGGATATTTAGAAAATGTAACACTCCCATCTTATTTCTCCATTGATACGAATTGGATAAAACATTCCCATATCGGTCCTTCGCTCTACCTGAACAGTAATTTTGACATGTGTGATGGTTGGGAATATTCTTACGCGATCTAATGATTGCTCTTTCAAATATTTGTGATATTCCCAATAGTGGTAGTGCAACCATTTTTATATGGTGAGAAAAAGATATGGTTGCAAATGGTGAGAAGAAGAGGACAACAAGTACAATTCAAAAATTAGATAAACAAGAAACGGACAATATAAAAGCTGCAAATCCAGTGCGCCGAACAATTTTTTATCCAGGGATGTTTGGAATGTCGAAAATTCATTCAAAATTTCAAAATTCGGGATTCGGAAATTCACAAAAAGCTCTAATTCCAAGAAAAAAAAAATACTCCGATTAGTATTCTTTTCTGACAATATCTTTCAGAAATATTCCGAATTTTTTTTAGAATTTTAAGAAATTTTCGAATTCAAACCCCCGTTCCCGGCATCACATTTTATCTTCAATAAATTATATCTTTAAAACATTGTGGAATGTTTCAACGGTATTCTCTTTGTTACACCTCCAGCCTTAATTTTTTTTTCATGATTGATTTAATCAAAATTACCTGCCTGAAAACCAATTTTAAAAACCAATACTTTTATTGAATTTATTACGAATACCAATAAAACAAAGCATTTCCATATCCCTAAAGAATTATCACAATCAAAACTTACGAAAACTGGTAGACAAAAGTTCTGGACTAATATAACAGAAACAACGAAAACACAAAAACGGGCAGTGGTAAATATTCTCAAATCACAAGATCACAAATCAACTCTGGTGGCAGAAAACCCCACTAAAAGATCTTTAGAAAAAGTGTGGGCAATAAAGAAAGGTGGTGGGGGGGGGGGGGGTGGATAAATAGAAATTGACCAAAAATGAACAGCTGCATTCAAAAAAGATGAAAAGCACATGCTGAAAATAGCTTTCTAGTTTCTGTCAGCTTCCTCTCTTTGATTGTTGTCTCGTGGGTACCATATACCAATGACCATGACGTTGTTGTCCGCAACCTCCAAAAATTACGTTTCATAAATGATTCGGTGCAATAAGTATTACCTCATATGGTGGTGGCGCGCCATCTTGGGAAACTTGTTCATATGCTGGAGGCGCTTCTTGTTCCTATGAAGTTCTAATTTAATTTTATTCTTATGACTTTATTCATTACCATCGGAGAGTGCTCTTGTGATGATTGCTCTGGAACATTGGTGTGTGCTCCTTGTTGGATCTGGAAATACATTTTATAAGTTCTGCGCATTTAGAATAAAGTTCACCTCCTCATATGCTGGTGGTGGTCCATTTCTCCTAGCTCGTTGTTGATTTCGAGTTTGAACACGTCTTCTAGCTCCACAACGTCTCGCTGCTTGACTATTGTTTACACGACGTTCTCTTATTCCATTAATCAAACGCTCGGGAGACTAAAAACCGTTTTTGTTGAAACTTAAAATAAACCACTGTGGTATTACCTCATTTGCTTCTTGAGGACTATTTGGTCTTTGGTTCTCGTTCGGGAAACCCAGAAGAGCTGTGTCCTGAAAAGTTTTTCATTGTGTAAATCAAATCGTATGTTATTCCCAACCAGTTTCCAGACAATAACTACAACGAGAGCAGCGACAAAACTACCGTCTTTGAGAGGGTAGAAGTCGGAAATGGCCATAATGAAAAAAAATAGCATAATTTTGAAAACGAAAAAATAAAATATCGAATTCGAGTTCTCTTTGGGCATGATCTCCTTGCAATCAATGGGAAGATCCCAGAAGAGATTCGTATCTAAAAAAAACGTCAACTTGAATAATTTCCACTATCGTTTGCTCACCATAATAAAATAATATGGCTTGTGACGACATGTAGGCAATGAAACTTATCAACGCCAAACTATGGTAAAGAAACAAAAATTGGATTCTAGTCAATCGTCGCATTTGAACCATCATATCAGCAAGCATAGAGGAAAATAGATTCCATAGAACAATTTTCAAAAGAAATGATATTTGCGGCACCTGAAAGAAAACTGTTTGAGAACAGAAAATAACGTTTTTGTCATTACCAGAAAGTTTATATTTTTTATGTTTGCTCTAGCTTGATCGATATTTGTGCAATGAGCGGTTTCTGGGATTTCGGCAAGTGGTTCAATGAGATCTGGAATCGAGAAGCGGGTCAGATGAACTAAATAAGTTTTTACATTATTTAAACTTTTATGACTAACAAGGGGCCTTAAACACCTTGTAAAAACATATTTTGATGAAAATTTCAGAATAGGGTAAGAATAACTTATCTGCACAATTCTGGAATTTATCAGAATTCGCCCGCCAGTCTTTGCGGGGTTATATGTATTAGTTTCAGTACCAAATACACGTTTCTGTGCAAAAACAGACGTTTCAAAAGAGGGAAAGTGCTACAACTTTGCTGAAGCTGGCGAGCGAATTCTAACATTTTTAGAATTTCTTCGATAGACTATTTTTCATCTTTCCTTGAACTTCAATCAAATTCTGTGTTCGCAAGTGTTGAATTTCCTTTGTAATAAACATTATTAAAAGTAATTTTTGTAGATTGAACTCACTGAGTGGAACGAAAAGTATGGCTATCTTTAAAAAACTGGTGAAAATTTTCACAAACGGAGGAGGGTCGAAAATTTCCATCGTTGAGATGTCGGGAAAAATGACGATTTCTGGAAAATTAAAAAAGGCTATTTCTCTACGATTTACAGTACAGCGAGAGATATAGGTTCGATGCAGATACCAATTGAAATATTGCTGATATGCGAGAAACACGTTACTTTAATGTGCAGAAAGCACCGAAAACAGGACACAAAAAGATGAGAAAGCAATGATGAGAAAGCGAGCAGCCCAAGACTGTTCGTTGCAAGACTCCATCGAGAGATGCGTTTCTCCCTCCTGGTTAGTATGCAGGGAAAAAGAGAATGGAAGATTATGAGACACAGGTCATCCGAGGAAGCAGAGTGACAAGAAGCGTTTGTATGACTGTTGGTAAATGTGACACGGCGATCCATATTCCCATTGATTATTGCATAGTATAACGAGAGTGATGGCGCTGGGTGCACGACACATTGGTTAAAATGCGAGGAAATAGAGATAGGTTACCGCAAAACGAAGCATATAACATACAGAAAACTCATTCATAAAAACGAAATAAATATAGATGCATATTCGTTGAAATCAAATACGGTGTCTCATGGGCTGACTAAGGAAAGACCCATACATATTGAGTGAGGCAAGTTGCCTATGTCATCTGATTTGTTTAGCAATTTTCAAAAATTTTGAAGAACAATATTTCAAATCCACATAATTTTCAAAAATGTTGACACTATTTCTCAAAAACTTACCTGGACCATCCATTTCTTGATTATATATTAAAGTTCTGAATTTTATGTTCTATGCAACTATCAAAATTCTCCATTCATATTTTTCCCAGGTGCGATTTTTTAGATAATTTCCGAAACTTCAGATTTTTCAAAATTAAAAAACTTCAGGAGTATCTCATGTGAAATTTCATTTGTTGTTGAACCAAGAGGAACAAGTATCGAAATTTTTTTTTCAGATTTCTGCACTTTCAAAGTGACTCCAGCGGCTGGTTCCGTTGTCGACAAAATGAAACTTTTGAATGTGTTCCTAAATAATCTAAGCCAGCTTCCCATGAAAAAACCAGATTTTCTGTTAACTTATCTTTATTCAATTCGAGTTATTAGTATCACGGTGTCAGAAAAAGAATGTTTGGAAAAGAGTAGTGTAACATTATCTTGAACCAAAAAATTTCGGGGATGAGGAAGGGAGAGGGGGGGGGGTAGGGATAAAGAAAATGACGGCAATGAACGAGATTCATTTAGAACGATGTCTCTGGCATTGGAAGCTTGTTGAAGTCCAGGAACGTAGTTAAACCCTTCGGCAGATTGCAACCGTCTCTCTTACACAAGCAGCGAATTGATGTCTGGGATGGACGTCCGGTGGCATGGAATTGGTAAGCCTGAAAATGAAAAAAATAAGATATCTTTCTCTGAAGGGAATTTTTGTAACTCACCTCTTGAAGACAGACATTGAGCATGGCAAGTCTTGGGTGTGTGATGTGGAAGAAGTGGAGGACGTTGGTGTAGTCGTCGGAATCCATGTCGACGCCGTTGACGTATCCTTTGTTGAAATCCTTTGGGTCCGGCATGTAGGAGCAGAGCTCATATATCGGCTCGCTCAGTTGGTGTTCTCCAGAGAATTGGTTTCCAGCAATGTTCTCCTCAATTGGCTCTCAGCACCGGATCTTCTTGGTGAGCTGCTCATGGGCGTCTTGGACCGTGTTTTTGGATGATGGACGGGCACTGAAGCCCGAGGTGGCGATGACAAAGACAGAGACGAGAATTGCAGTTCTGGAGAACATGGTGAGAGAAGGAGGAGAAGTGGATAGGACTTCTCGAAAGCGTGGGGCTGACTCCGAAGTGATGCAGAGTAGAGCTTAGAACGCTGTTCTTAAAAAGAGGCTAAAAATGGGCGGAGTCTCTCTTGAGCGGAAGATAGAGGAGGAAGAGGCGGGGCGATGTGGAGGAAGGAAAGCTCTTTGGTGCAGAAGTCGAATGCGAAGAGGTGGTAGAGAAATAAGAGAAATTGTATAGTTTATGATCTCAATCCCGTGGGCACGCGCAACTCGGTGATGTACCAAGAATCAGCGGGGCATAAGCGACAAAATAGGCAGGAAGATCAATGAAACATTAAGATCTTAGAGATTGAGGCTAAGGGAGCCATTACATTTTCAGGTGAATAATTCAGAAAGTGCAAGTGGCTTATCATTGAATGCGTAGATCATAAAAATGTATAGATCGTCAAACCACCTCAAACTGATAATTGAAAGATTGTATGAGGACTGTACACTACTAAAAAATTCTAGTGCTCAGTAGGAATTTCTAATAAGCAATAGTTATTTGCCAAC
Source organism: Caenorhabditis briggsae (assembly GCF_000004555.2). Lineage (NCBI taxonomy): Eukaryota > Metazoa > Nematoda > Chromadorea > Rhabditida > Rhabditidae > Caenorhabditis > Caenorhabditis briggsae. Next base: position 12,874,200 of record NC_013491.2, on the reverse strand, counting down.
TGGGTGTTTCTGAAAAATGAGATCTCCTCTCCTCTCACCCTCTCTTGTTCAACATTTGTCAGATGGTATCTGCCATCCAATTGATTTTTACATAATCTACAACATTCTCCCATTGATCGTTTTTAACTTTAAATGAGAGATCTAAGACACAAAATTCAAAGTTAGAGATATGTTTTTTTTCCTCTAGGGACCATTATATTTTTTGTGTGACCTTTTCATTCTCCCACAGGCCCTTTTATTTTTTTATGATTTTTTTGTAGCCAACTCCTTTTTCGGTGATCTTCCAGCATTTTTTGAAATCAGTGGCAAAACATGCTTGTCCAAAAAAAGCGCAGCCAAAGGAGAAGTCGTGTAAGCACGCGAGAAGAGAACAGAGATAAGGTGTTCTGAAGAGAGGAATATATATACACTGGCGCAGCCGTGCCCTGAATGTGCCTGGCACTTGCCTGAAAGAGAGGAGCCCAGTGAAGCGCTTTGTCTTATAATTTAAAAGAGTTTGCACGTGGTTTGAGGAGAACAAAAGTTTCGGACCTATTTCCGGTTCAGTCGTTCAGTTGAATCTCCGGAAACTACCCGTGGTTCAACCTGGCAGTTCGGATATTGAAATGGATATGTCAGTTTCCGGTTTTCAGAGCGTGTCGGACTTGGAAGTGGAACGTTCTCAACAGCTGCAAGTTCTGCAGAATGAATCTTCTATGTTCTTGTGCCAGACAGTCGGATTATAGAGAATGTGGGACAAACGCAAGAATCTGGTTGATACAACTGATAAGATCGTCTGATATCAGTTTTGCTAATTCGGAGTACAGTAAGAGATCAAATTTTTAATCCGGAAACTTTGATGTAAATGTTCTAGACTTCACGTCAGTTATTTTGACACTCGATATGTTAAAATGAACGTTTGAATAAAAAACAAGAAAAAGAGCAAAACGCGCGATTCGATGTTTTGAATGTTTTGAGTAACTTTACGAAAAGTATCGCTACAATATTTTACATAATATTTTTTCAGAAAAAAAAAACGTAATAGTGCTATGCCCTTTTCCGGTTGAATGGAATCAGATCCAACTCATTAAAATCACAATGTTGATGACGTTGTAGCCTTGCATACACCACAAGTGCTCCACGAGTTGGTTTATTATAATATAACGACGGACATGGCATCGGGTAGAAATTTCAGGGTTTTGGTTCTCTGATATCTCTATTGTATCCTCCACTAACATTAAGCTTTGACCACAGATTTCAAAAATAGACTTTATACATGTGCCTTTGATCGTTTCCTTCTATATATGGTTCTATAATCACCAGCACAGCTTGAACTTGTGTTAGTGGTTTTCACCGTTTTATGAAAAAATTCAATAGCTGAGAGTTTTCTAAATTCAGATACAACATTCAATCTGGTTTAACACTTGTATTTAGTAGGCTTGTATTTCGTAGGTTTGTATTTAGTACCGATTACTTTTGTTAGAAACGTCGTTGTCTTAATTTCATTGAGTTTTAGTAAATATAGAAATTTCATCGGTGAAGCCTATGCACATTTCTACTTCAAGTGCAGTAAGTAGCTATGATGTCTCTTCACAGCTATTTCATAACATGACGTATCATTGTTCTCGCGATAAACATTAGGATTAAGAAGAACAAAAAATATAAAAGAATCTCTTTGATCCAACTGATGAATTTATCTGATGCCAGTGAATCTTATACGGATTACATTGAAATATCACATTGCTGATCCGGAAACTTTCATTCATGTTATAATCTTATGGGCAGATAGATTTGGATTGAGAACATGTATTCGCTGGAATAATAAAATGTTTTTCAGATTTCATACTTTGTTATCAATTGGAATAAGTGCTGGATTTGATGTGAAGAACATCATGGTTAATCTGTGTGTCTCTGCAAATAAAATAGATTTTGAACAAAACGTATGATCCCTCCGTACAGATTTTGATCCTGGTAGTTGATCTGAGAGGATTTTTCCCGAACCCGCACATCGAAAGACATTTTTTAGAATTATGTATTTGTACGTGCTAATGTCGAAAATTGTTTTTCAAAATAACGAATAATATTCTAGTTTGCATCAACCGCTCAAAATTCATATCCGTTTTAGTGAATGCGATTTCCGATTTTTCTCTCTGAAATTCGTTTTATTTTCAGCATTAGTTGTCCAAGGCACAAACTATGAAAATTTTATAATGCGAGCGCGTAATCGCAAATATTTCTGAGGAGGTTAATTAAACTGAAACACGAATATTACAAAGTAAATTCTAAGCTGTTCCACTAGATCAAAATAACTGCTTCGTGCGATCTCACAAAAAAACTGAATTGGATAATTGGAGCTTTTTGTAAATTATAAAAAATGGATCTTGAGACCACTTCATTGAATGAAAACGAAAGAATAACAGGGTCTCATTTTTTTCTAATGGATCTCAAAAATGGAAAGGTAAAAATCGTTCAAAAATGAAGCCAGAAAAGGAACTTATTCTCCTTATTTACACTATTCTACTTACTCCTCAACATTCCGTCATGATTCTTTTTTCGGTTTTGTTAGTTGAAAGTTTCAAAGTTAATTTCAACTATTGTTGGTGTCCAAAATTGTAAATTTCGTAAAACACCCCAAGCAAAAGTGAAAAAAAATGGGGTGCCACGCCACATTTTGAATCTTTCCAGAGTAACGCTTCAGGACAGATTAAATTAAATTGCAAGTTTTGGCGCTGTCACAATTTGATGGCAAAGGTTTTTATCCGCAACATCAAGGAGTCGGTCGAAAGAAGATAAAGTTTCAGAATAAAATATATGATACAAATTGAAATCATTTCTAATCAAACTGTCAGAAGTTAGCTGATTCAGATGACGCCAATGTACAGATTCCAATCTTTGTCACATAATTAACTAGAATAGCTGTTTTGCTCTTTCAATATAAAAATTCTAAAAAATGTCAGTCATCGAACAGTAAGTTCGAAGTAAGTAAAAATCCTTCACCGCAAAAATCTGCTGAATGCGGTCTATAGGTCAATAAAACTTAATAAATATCAAAAACGAATTCCTGCGTTCG
>NC_013491.2:12821289-12870798 GCF_000004555.2 Caenorhabditis briggsae | reverse complement strand
GAGAGAAAATAATTTCCACGCAGCGAAATAATTCAATAACGTATCTAGAAAACAGGTTTTTCAAGATATTTTCATGTTATCGTCCAGGCTTGTCTCCGATCTATTCTTTGTCTCTTGTTTCTCTGTTTTCGTCTAGGATTATCTCCGATATTCTTTCTTCTAAAGAAATCCAGCGTTCGTGGTGTAATGGTCAGCATGGATGCCTTCCAAGCATTCGACGGGGGTTCGATTCCCCCCGAACGCAATAATTTTAATGTTTTTCGGATCCATTTTCGTTGGTCCAGCGTATCTTTGCAACCATTATGAGGCCTTTCCTAGTGAGAGTTTGGAAATTTTCAGAGAATTTCACAAATTCGAAATGTGTCAAAAAAACTCCCATAATAACTTTTTTTTGACTAAAAAATTTTGAAACGATCCTGAGTTTTTTGAAATCATTTTCTTGTCAATTAATAATAAAAAAAAGACATAATTTATGGAAAACCTAGTGAACATGTGGAGAACCTATGGAAAAATTCACAACAACTGTCATAGATAGAAACCTTTTTCAAATTACCGCAAAAAATGTTGTTTGACGATAGCGGAAATCCAGCTATCGATAACCTTAAAAGTGACGACAAGGAAAAAACTTAGGATGACATTTTTAAACTAGTCACTCACTTAACATCTCAAATTTTTCTTTACTAAGTTCCTAATGGATTACACCGAATTCTGGATAATTAAACTAAGTAGGGTCTGGAGATCACAAAAAACTACAGAAAAAATTATGAAATGACCGGATTTTTTGAAGATGTTAAGTACCATGTAAATACTTAATTTTGGGGGAGACAAGGGAGAAGGAAAAATGGAGGGAACGAGAGAGGGAAAAAGTCAAAAAGAAAAACGATGATCATATTTAAGAAATCGAAAATCGAAGGTGAAGATGTGTCATAGAAGGCATTTTAAATTTGTCCTGAGCTTGATTCCATACAATCTTTTTATTCTACCTGAAAAAAATGCAGTAAGTAGTTGTTTTCATTTATTTCAGATGATCTATTACCATATACGAAGGTGGAGCCTCGTTATCTCTTAATGGACGGGATTCTGCAGACAATCCGCTATTGTGAGTTGTGGTTGTGTCGCTGCTTGCCTGAAACATTTCATACTCTTATCAAAATACGTTGGTTATTAAAAATTACTTGGTACACTGGCGGTGGTCCACTCGTAGTTCTTCTGGCTGGTCTGTTAGAAATTATAGCTGTGGTTTCTTCAATAGTCTGAGACGATTCGTATTTAAGTTTATTTTTTTACGGAAAGATACCTGGTACGGTAGTGGAAGGACACTGGAAACACGTCTGGAAGGAGCATTGTTTGGTCTACGGCTTCGAATTACTGTTGCACCACCGAGTCGAGTGACTATTCTGTTGAAATTCTGAAACCAAATTTTTACGAATCAAAAAAAAGTGGTATTACCTCGTAACTAGGGGGAGGAGACGATGGACTGCCCGTTGCTTCCTCATACGTCGGCAGGTGTGGAATCTGCAATATTCAAACCAACCATTTTTATGTTTAAAATTAATTTGCTTACCGTTTGGGGATGGTTTCCTCGGAAAAGAATGTGACACACTACTTCACAAATAGTGAAGAATCCCTCTCGAATAGGGTATTCGTTCAGGTAGAGGCCAATTATCAAATAATATTTACCGGCTGTATACAATAAAATGTTCCTATAAGTTTCACTTTGGAGATCGTGGCAGAGAAGAATCCCTGAGTCAAGGAAAATTCCTTTCGCTGTAAATTTTTATTTAACCTGGGCCGTGTTGGGGTATAAGCTTACCATCTAATATCAGAAGAGTCAAAATGGTAGCAGAATATAGCAGAAAGCATAGAACTGCGACAACATTATTAATTCGCAGAAAAAGCATGGTCCCGATTTTTTGGTAGGAAGCCAGGAAAAGGAAGCATCCCATAACAGCCAAAATGCCAATAATTGAGAGTAACATTATTTTCACGAGCGGTGCCTAGAATTTATAGATATATACCTTGTCGTTAGTTTTTAAGTTACTGATTCAGAAATGGTATCGAGCTTTTCCAACGTCTCGTTGAAAAAGGAGCAATTGCTGTTTGATGGCGGAGCGACTTCGGTTTTTATGAGATCTGTAAACAGCAATATTTCAAAGGGCAAAAATTGATGTTCTATTTTCAAATTTAAAAATTCACGTTGACCACATTGACTTACAAAATTCGATGAAGTGTAGGAAAGCTCCTACCATACCACCAATGAGATGTTTCGCATGAAGAATAAATTCGGCGGGCTCCATTACTAGAAGAACTCTTTATTTTAATAATTAAGGCACAAGTTTTCTAATACAGAGGAAAAGGTAGGGAAAAAGAAAAGGGGAAAACGAAAAAAGAGTTGAAAGTTCTTCGCACAGGCTGAACCACTGTTCAAATAAAAAAAGAATGCCTTCTTATTACCCGCCAGAAAAAAGAAAATAGAAGATGGCAGACAGTTCGAGTCAACTTTTGTGGCGGGACCCCACAAGTAAAAACATTTAAAACTACGTCTCTGTTAATACAGAGTAATGAAATGATGGTGTGAGGTGCATGGCGCAGCCCACCTATTAACATGAGTGTAAGAGGACATGATGTCACCTGAGCAAAGAAAAAGACAAGGAGACAGATAGAGATGGGTGATACCAGCCACGGCATGGTACTACGGAATAGTCATCAATGTGAATTGGTGTTGGGTTGGTGTTTTGTTTGCTTTTACAGTACTCGACAAAAAAGTTACAGTACTGGCTAAAAAGAAAGGTTAAATGCGTTGATGGGACTGTAACTTTCTTCAAAATAGAGCTAAAGTGTCAAAATTTTTTGTAACATGTAGCGAATAACCCTATAAAAGTATTCTAAAACATTTTTACCCAGAAAACGGGAAACAACTTTTTTGGCGACGAAATTCACGTTTTGGGAAATTTCGGATTTTTGGATTTTTTTAGTTTTCGAAAATCTGACGAGTGAATGCGTAAAATAAAGTTTGATCATGATTAAAAAAATCATTCACCGTCGTTTTCTATTTTTTCCAATTTTTTGAAAAAAAAAACCTCCAAAAACCCGAACTTTTCCGAAAAGTGAATTTTGTCGCCAAAAAGTTGTTTTTCGTTTTCTGGGTAAAAATGTTTTAGAGTATTTTTTCTAGGGTTATTTGCTACATTTTACAAAAAAGTTTGACACTCTAGCTCTATTTTAAAGAAAGTTCAAGTCAAAAATTCTGTTGAGTCAACAGTGTCGACGAATTCTTTTTGTCCAGTTTTGTAAACTCAAATTTGTTCATTGGGAGAAAGTCTAGTTTGCTGCCGTCATAAAATAAATTGTACATTTTCCGATTTTTCTGAAAACTTCAGATCTATGTCTGTCCCGATGAGGATCAGTTCACTTGTGAAAAGCTTTAAAAAATATTTAGATTAACGTACCCTTTAAGAAAGAAGCGACGAACCAGTGGAAACCTCGATCAAATCACACCGAACTTTCTGGTATCAAACATAATCAAAACTTCTATTTTGTAATTAGCTATTTTTTCGTGATTTTTTGACAAAGGCTATTATTCTTTCTTAGGACATCAGAATGAGCAATGAACAGAACTGTATTTTTAAGAGCTAAAAAAACAGAAAAATGAAGGTGAATGGCTTTAAAATTTATTGAAAATCACAAACAGGAATCATAAATAAAGCGGCAAAAATCAATGAAAGTATCAAATGGTTAGTTGTGTATCAAAGAAATGAGATGAACTGTATTACACGCAAAGTTTTTTTTGGATGAGAGATGAACGGAAAGAGAATGGGAACTATAGCGGTTGAAGAAGAGAAATGGACGTTTGGGAAGGAAAAAAGAACTGAATTGGAATTCACAAACAAGTTTGGGGAAATTCAAAATGACATAAAAAATGAAATGGTTTGGAAAGGGCAAGAAGGGTTGTTCAAGAAATCAGGAACGGTCAAGATGATGAGAATAGAAAAAAAATGAATATTAGAATGTGTGGATATCGAGATGTGATTTTTTCAAATTTTTTTAGAAAACAACAAAGCCCATAAAACTTGATTTTCAAGCTGTTGATTATGAACAATCAATAATCATCGACTGGCTCATATTCTTCAACATCGCTATCGTCATCATCATCTTGAGCAAGTCGCATTTCGGCAATCCCTATTCCTTCGATTTCAGCAAGTTGCCAGAAAAGAAAGTATCCTCTTTGTAAAGGATAATCACACAGCACGCTTCCGAGTAGAATGATTTTTGTCAAACCGAACAAAACCAAGTTTATTTTGAGCCTTCTTGAGATGTCGGGGCATTCTGATAGAATAGTATACTCTGTGAGAGATCCCCCGTCTGAAACAAAAACATTAAAACTTCAAAATCACTCTCTCATATTTCAATTCACCATACGATAAAAGTAGATAGGCCGTTTTGACGTATAGAATCAAACAGATGACGGACCCAATGTTGTAGCACTTCCAAAAGTTACGAGCCACGATTCGCCTCCACCATAGGCCATAGTAAGCAATGAGAGTGCAAGAACATAATACAGACATAGCAGAAAAAATCAGTAGTAGGTTTCCGTGCTGTAAGAAAATATTTTGTTAGAAAAATCTTTGAAATTTTTTTCATTACCAATTCGGCTAAAACTACAAGTTTTAGAATGACTTGCTTTCTCAAAGAGCAATTCGAATCAGCGGTAAGCTCCACATTTTTGTCGATGAAAACTGAAAATTTCATTATCAAAATTGAGAGTTTCCAAGGCGTTGCTCCAGCTTATCTTAGTTCAAAATACTCCGAAAAAAAAAGGAGGGCTCGAATTGAAACTATGTACAGACCAAACTTATAACGTGGTTAATTTTAACAACACCGTTGTAGACCAAAAAAAAACTGATTTCAGACCACAAACTGGATTCATGAAATTATTAGGTTGAACCGAAAGTTTCTTTCTTTTTCGACAACATTTTTGTTCAAATTTTTCTCGAAGCGGAAGGGGCTAGATCAATGAAAGTAACGTCCATGGGACAATTGTCTAGCAACGCTCCAATAATTTCTTGATTCCATCGGCCTAGTACGACGAGGGCTGCGATTGAAAATGAGGGCCAACTCCTTTTTTTTGTCATCTTTTCTATTGAAGTCATTTCTATCAAGATGACGTCTAAGAGCTTCAAACAACCATTCATTCGAAAGGGCATTAGCCGCAAAATACAATGAGTGCAAAAGAATAGTTGAGCCAAACGATATGAATTTTTGGCTGGTCCCTCTAGTCACTGGCGATCTCGCATTGTCGCGCAGGAAGCGTACTTTGGTTTTTTCTCCTTGTTTTGATTCGACTGTCAAGTTCAATTTCTCTAATTAGGAACTCTATAGGGCGGCGATTTTAGTGGTACTTTCATATAAAAGTTCGCAGTTTCCATTTTTTTTGAAAAACCATCAGATTCATAGCATCCCCCTTTCACGTAAAATTTAGATTGCGGGATGCCCAGAGCTAGCTGTTCTTTTCCAATCAAGTCACCTTTCCGCACGTGGTTAGAGTAACTTACACACTTCTCATCTACGGTAATTAGATCCCCCACCCAACTGAACGTGTGAAGAAATGATAGGAGAAGCATGCTCATGCCCACATGAAAAACCATATTGTAGTCCCTCAAAGCATAGGATACGAATCGACCCAGTTCTTGAAGTTTCCAAGATACTTCAATCCGTTTAGAATACTTGGCTGATTAACGGATAATGCTTTTGACATTTTACGAGTGGTTTAAAATGGATCCGCCTTCCTGACCTTTAGCAATTGATTGAGATCCAACTCACTGGGTCGTTGGCATCTTTCAATCGGATATCCCCTGTGCGAAATTTGTTGAACAGAAGGCTAATTGCAGGCAATGCCCGAACATGTCCCTCATATACATTCACCAAATGTGAATACCGGGTATTTCAAGACCAAATAAAAATAAAAATATAATCATGTCTGGTATGTGCAGTCGGGTAAGGCCCGAAAGAATTGTCATTTCTCCAACACGAAGTGAGATAAAAATTTAATAACCTGCGATCTAATAGACACTGAACACATCTCTCGAAAAAAAAAACAAAAATTTGGCCTGGTACACCACTTTGAGATCCAGAAATTAAGCCTCCAAAACAACACTGCGACAAAGAAAGAAACTTTCGGTTCAGCCTAATAGTTTTAAAAGTTTTTCAATTAAATTTATCGAACAAATAACCGTGGAGGTTTTCTGAAAAGTTCTTTAGGTTTGAAGGTTTTCTGGAAGGTTTTGATATGATTCTTGGATTTCTGAAGATCCAATACCATTTTTTGTTTGTGAAATCATGTTTTGTACAAAGTCCCCAAATTCACGACCGACTGGAAAAAAATCAGAAAAACTCACAGGTTGCATAAAAACATGTCATCGATCCCAAAAAGCTGATAATAAGCGGAGTAAGGCTCACGACACGTCGAACTTCATCCATATCTGAAAAATTCAAAAATCGATAAATCTTTGAAACATTGTTTTTTCAAAATTGAGGAAAGATAACCAAAGTAGTCGGTAAATTTTCAATCTGGCGCGAACCTGCTTCGCTCTCTTTTACACTATTCAACATTGGAAAATTAGTTTTGTTCTAGAAAAGCATATCAACATTTCAAATTGTGTTTGAAGCCTGCTAAACCCATTGAATTCGCTATCTTTTTTGTAATTTTTTCCTCTTCTTTTCCGCACATTGTCAACAAAAAAATACTAGTTTTAAACTGCCTAAAAGTTTTTGGTGGTAATATTTTTGGTCTGACCCACAATGAGCAAACCGTTTATCAAAATATTGAGAATGGAAAATATATTTTTTCAATTTATGCCAGAAAAGTGAAAACGGGGTCACTGAACCGCCGTAGCCGCGCCAGCTTGGTGGAGAACCCGCTTTGGTCGTGATATTTTTTACGGAAACGTATGTGGAATGACAGAGAAAGTAGAGAGAAGGTATAGAGAGAGAGAGTTTTTTTTCCAGTTCCATCTATATCTGTATATTCTTGAATTTTCCTTCTCGATAAAAGTGAATTGTTAGAAAATTTTTTAAACTTTTGAGCATTTTTTAAAAAATTATTTCGAGTTCATAAATTCTTAAATTTGTAGTTTGAAATATTCATTTCTTTTCTAAGAACAATTGCATAGATACATCAAATTACGAGAAAACAGAAATGCGCGCCGCGGGATTGCAAAACTCGCACGTTGCGGCTGCGAGAGTGTTTTTTGTGCACCAATACGTTGTGGCAGTTATTTATTTAATTTGACCACAGTCAAAACAACAAGATAACAAAATATAAAACTTTTTCGAATTAAAAAAATAAAATAATTGTTCGGCAGAGAAAAAGATGGGGAGGCATAGAAAGAAAAAATGGAGAGATAGAGAGGAAAGATAGATGTTTCACCGGCTGTGTGTTAGGAAGAGGAGAAAAAGAAATAGAGAAAGAAACAGAAAAAATGCATGGCATTCAACTGCTGTGAGCCGGAAAGAAGCGAGCACTGGTGGTGGTGATGAAAATGGGGTGAAGACACGAAACAAATGATTCGACTGGCGGAGAAAAAAGGAAAGAAAGCAGAATTGTTCATACAAGAACAGCAAATGAGATATTGATCAGCAACTGTCTGCCATTGTAGGGGCACTGCCGACGTATTCAAAACCTGGATCGCAAATGTCGTCTTCTTGATCGCTGGAACCAATTGACTCGTTATCGACAATGTCATTATCACAGTTCTGAACAATCACTTCGTAATCTTGAACTTCCGGGATGTATAAATCGTCGTCTTCCTGAAAAATACGAATTTCTCAAAGTTGAATAAATGTGTCAAGTCTATAAATCGGTGTACAATCGCAACTCAGAAGAGCTCGGACGCCAAAGTAATTTGGCAGGTAGTTTGGAGCTCACATTCGCACAACCTTTATAAAAGGCGTCCGGCAATTAAGGCAGGTAGCGGTAAAAATTTTCTTAATGACGCGCCTCCCTAGTGAATGCCACTGGGTATGTTTTTTTTTTAATTCAAAATTTGTACTTCACGCGCAATTTATATGGCGCCGCGCTTTTTGAACTGGAGAGGTCGTGCTGGACATACTTATTTTGTCAAATATAAACTCACCCAAACCGTCAACATTAAGCTTGATTATCACACTTTTTGTGAAAATATCAAAAACTTGTCAACTAAATTGTTGACCATAATATCACCAGAATTTTAAAAGATGACTAAATTTTGATATCTTTAACTCAAATCGAGATACCATTGAGCTCAATATTAACGATTTAGGTCGGCTTATATTAGAGAAATACGGCTTTTAACATCTACTGATAAATCGAATGAGTTGAAAATTTCATGAAACTTCTTTTCCTTGAAAACAAATTTGAAAACTCTACCTGTTCTCCGTCCATTTCTGGGATGTTGTTGATCCATTTTTGGATTCGTCTCTTTTGTTCCTTGTTAAGCTCTTTTATTCCCATTTCCAACGGCGATTTGTAAACCATTTCAATGGAGCTTGAGGTGACCCAGACTTTGACCTGAATGAGGCGAATTTATGTGTTTAAAACGATTAAATTTGATACCTTTTTTGCCGGCGAACAGCACCGAAAAAGTGTGCGGATCAGTCCGAATAACATTTCGAAAAACTTCCTCGGTATATGTATTAGTTATTCAATAAAAGCTGTAGTGAGAATCAGAAGGGTCTTATCCACAATGAATGATAATTTGAATAATCAGCACAAGTGAATGAGTTTTCGTGATTTCAAAAACAACTAGATTTTTCTGAGCTTTAATTAGTGTAGCCAACAGAAAAGTGGAGAGGTGAAATGCGTGGAGACGGCCACTCAGGGGATTCTAATGAATGATCAGATTGGATTCATAAAATGGGAGGGATCTTGCAAAGAGAAAAATGGAGAAATGCACTATTCGAAATTGGAAGGATAGGAACAGATGTTCCATGATAGTACAGGGAAAAATGTGTGGCCGATCGAATGAAAAGTAATTAAAAATTATGAGGCCAACTATATTGAAACAACGAGCAGGGTCGCATTAAAACGATAAATGACATCATTCTATCTGAAACTATATTTTTAGAAGTGCAGGGATTGAGAAGATAGTTACACAGTTTTTTTTCAAGAAAAGGAAAAGTTCGTAAAAGTCCTTCGAGGAGTTAATCTTATAGACCTAACCATGAAGATGCAGCTTTGCTACCAGCTGAGGGACAGTGGCGGCACATTAGCCGTGCGCGCTGTGTGAACCAATCACCGACTCAGTCACGTCAGAATGCATACCAAAACTTCAAAAAACCTTAAGAATTGTCTTGTTTTCCCTTCTTTTATATTAAATCGTATTCTGAACATGAGACATTTTTTGTTTTACAAAATTCCAAAAGGATAAATCATTTGAATCGTCTGATAGGTATTTTAAATGGGCCTTTTTGTCAATTTTGTATATTTTACCATTTCCTGGTCTTTTGAGAACATGATGAGCACCAAGAAATGCCCTCGATATTTTAATGACCACCAGTCTCGTTTTTCCAATAAAATCATAGTGCACCGGCCTCATAATTTTTAATTGCAACTCGTTCGACCGGCCTCACATTTTTTTTCCCTGTGAACTGGAACATTTGAGATCACATGAAACATGATATTGTTCTTTTTCTAGATTCCAACTATTTTCAGTAAGATCAAATATTTCAGCTCCCGTAATTGTCCGTAGAGTAACCCTTTCAACTTTCAACATTGAGCCTATGTATTTCGGATTTTGTGAAAAGTACCAGAAAGTCGTTAACTGAGCAAATATTATTGATATCATTATACACATTTTGTCAGTTGACCATTTTTCGATATATTTTACACGAAATGAGATTTATGAACTCAAAGTTGGCAGTTAGGAGAGCGTTCTTCTTGAGCTTTCACGGTTACCCTCAAGTTAGAATTTTATTTTAGCACAAAACAGAAGATATGATCGGAACTTTATTACTCAAATCACTAGGGAATTTCACATTTTTCGGAAATATTGTCAAATCAAATACTTAATTCAAAACTCTAAGCACTTAGATGAGTTCAACGGGTGGGAAGTTCCTCCAACTGATGTACTTCAGCTGCTTCTTCAGTTTTTTGAGGTTGATTTTGTTCCTGACCAAGGCCAAACATGCAGATCAGTACGCTATTTACAAAAGCAAATGTGATAAAATAGAATGTGATCACTCCTTCAAGTCCTCGAAACACGTACGATACAAGCAGCGCGGAATAAGCTTTTTCTTGGCTCTCGTCAAGGTGACACACTTTCTGAGTGACAGCGTAGATGAAGTCCAATGGAGTGTCTGGAAATTTACTATTTTTGTGCTAGTGACCGTTTCAAACTCACTTCTATTGAACTGTGATGAAGCATGAACAAGGGAAGAGCCTAAGAAGAACAAACGCGCTGCGCAAAGGATAGTTATTAGATAGTGGATATTTGGGTACGAGGTTGTGATTCTGAAACAATTTTTTGAACACCCTAGTGTAGATTTATGGTCTAACTCACAGTAAAATAAAGCAAGGAATTGTTAAAATTATACTCAAAATCATATCAATATCACGGAATGATCCAAGAATAGTTGAAACCTCTGATGGATCTTTTGGGTAGCAATATGCCGACTGCCCTGGTGGAAAAACGATTTTTGGGTAAATATCTGAAATTTAACTATAATTCAAAATTGGATTGCATTTATACAAACATTCGATGAAGGCTTCCATTCCGTAGCAGAAAACAATTGTAGTTGAAAGACTAAAAAGAATAAGTCGCAGTACCCATTGTAGCTCGGCAACCGTGAGCATAGTGACTGAGATGGAAGATTGCGAATGGAACAAGTACAATCTCTGAAAATGGACCTATTTCGTGATAACAAAGAAAGGTTTTTCTGGACCTAAAAATGAAAAAAAATAAACGGAAAGCGACAGAAAATGATTTTTTTCCTCCAAAAAAGGATGAAGCTGCTCAAGTTTCCATAGTTCCGAGATATTTGAAATGCCCATTCAAAAAAAAACATAAAAACATAAGAGTGATGAATGTGACTTTGGTGGATTTGTTTCTGTGGAACTTTATTAGTGACGTGGTGTAGAAAAAAAACTAAAACTTTTGAATTGCTGTATGTTAATGTTAGTGAAAAACTTTCAAATTTAAACTTGAATGAAACAGGAAGATTTTGATTCATCTAGTGTTTGAAATCGTGAATAGAACACTGCTTTAGAGGGATGAAATCTCAAGAAATATAGGGATGAAATCTCATGAAATTGTGCAAAAAGAAAAGAAAGTGACTGCTCATTTCGACGATGAGTAGAAAATGGAGAGAAAAAAAGTTCAAGAAAAAAAGGGAATATGCTCGTATCGCCCCCTATACACTACTACAAATAATGTGACTACAATTGCCTGACACCCACTCATCCCATTTCACGAGATGAACTTTAACCCAAAAATTCTGCAGCTACGATTTTCATGACATTAACTTAATCTTATTAAAAAATGACTTCCACTATAAGAGCACACGTCAGTTTCCCATTTTTTGTTGAAGGGTCGAGTAATGGAAGAAAATGGGGAAAAGAACAGAAAAAATGAGAATCCAAGACCACATTTCCATCTGAAACAAAAAAAATCATGCATTCATTCGATTGAGGCAAGGCGTTTGATTAAGGGCACCGGGAAGTATTTTTGTTTGCAGCTGTTGCTCCGAACATCTGAAGTTATCGGAGTAGCTGAAAATCAGTGACCAAATGAGAACTGTGTTCTGAGTTCTGGAGTTGATGTTTATTAGGAAAAACTTTGAGTAACACGACAATATTTATTGAAAAGACACGTTCACAGAGAAAGATGAATTTTATCCTTATACCGTGTAATAAAAAGGCTCTCCGGAGAAACCTTAGAACAATAGAAGATCCGGCCTGTTTGATACATGTCTTACGGTAGCTGAATGAAAGTGGGTTCAATTCTAATCACTTTATCATTTTGAAGTTGTTTTTTTTCTGTTTGCCGTGAAACTAAATTTTCAGATGCACAAACCTGTCAGCTGCGTTTGGCCACCACCGTGAAATCAACAAGAGCCCTCTAATCGACATTGACCTCGGTTCCTCGGAAAGATATAAAATAACGAAATACTTCTCACAATGAGGAAAAATTTTCCCAGTCGATTAATTTTAGTGATATTTCAGCCAAACCAGTATAAATTGCATCAAAGCTAACAAGTAGAAAATTTCTCCAGTACAGGTTTTACGGAGAATCCCGGAGGGGTATAATCATTTTTTTCTAATTTTTTAAAATTGTCTTTTGGCAATACGTATATCTTTTTTCCATTTAAACATTTTCTCAAAAACAGCCAAGTCCCATATTTTTCATTTTATGAAAGCAAGCTTTTTAAATGTTCAGTATACTTTTTAATGCCCAAAAAATGAATCCCCGTCATTTTCAACTTTCTGAAAGTTTATTTTTATTTTTTCTTAACCCAAAGGTGATGTTAATGTTTCCAAATATTTATTTCAAAAAAAGCAAGAAAAAAACCAAATAAATAAGAAGCAGAAAATAAGAAAAGACTAGAAGCAAACACACGTAAGATGAATTTTTTTCTGTTCATACAGTTTTTGAGAGAAATTAAAAACGATAATGGAAGAAAACCGATCAAACGAAGCTGTCCTTCTCGATGTCGTCATCCAGCACAATTCGGTCTCCCAACATCTTTGACTGGGAGGAACAAACTCGGATACTCGCTCGGAATCTGAAAATCTTGAATTAATGACACTGTCTCGATTTGGTTGATGCGATGTACTTACCCTTTTGGAGAAGAGCTGTTTTCCTTGGCAATACTTTGCCGCCCTGTGGTCAAAAGAGTTGCATCATCGTTATAAACAGAGTCTTGTCTGAAACAAAAATTGGATTAAAAATATATGTTTTCAATAGAGATTACCTGTGATGAGCAATTGAGGAAACATCGTGTTGGAACCTTCCTGCCGGTTGGTTCTTAGTTTCGCATCTTAGGTAGCGATAGTAGATATCAGAGAACTCGTGGCGGAAGTTGGTGTTCAGGTATCCGTAGAGAATCGGGTTGACACAAATCGAAAGCATCGATACCATTTTGCATGTTTGGTCAATTCGTTCCACCAAGTTCACGTATTCTTGCTGAAAATAGAATTTTTTGTGTTTTCATTATGCCTACTTAATTCTGTTTTGGCGTGCAAAAGAAGTAAAAAGAAAACATTTGCTCACTAATTGACTATAACAAAAACCGAAAAATTCTTACATTGTTAACGAGCTCAAAGTCGATGAGGAAGGTGATAAGAGTGAATGGGAACCAAAGAGCAGCGTAGCTTCCGGCCATTGCAATCAAAAGTGAAGTTGTTCTGCTGGTCCTTTTGTTTGTTGTGTTTCTCTCCACAATCGAGTTCCTGTTGGTTGAAATTGTCGGTGACCGAAGGGTGGAGTTATTGTTGTTGTTGTTTTTCAATGAGTTTTGTTGACTGTCAGATGACTTTGGTGGAGCACGAGTCTTGCTCATTTTGTTGGCATTGGTTTTCAAGAAACGAGTAAGTTTTACATTGAAGATAGAGAGAACGAAAAGTGGAACGATGTACAAGAACACCACTTGAAGAATCGACATGAGCAGTTGAATGCTCTGAGTGATGTCTGGAAGTCTTCCAGCAGATACTAAACGACACTGTCTCCAACCATAGCTTCTGATGACTTCCTGTCCTGTTTGATCCATCACTCGTATTTCCTAGAATTCAAATGTTCTTCAGTTTTGATATTATATTTCGTTACTCACTCTCATCACATAGAGCATTGAAGTCTCGTAGTAGAGAAGAAGTGGCAGTGATAGAATGAATGAGACAATCCAGATAGCTACCGAAACCAAAATAGCGTGCAGGCACTGCTTACGGTTTGATGCGATTTTCAGCTTCTTCACTGAGTAGTATCTGAAATTTTGAATGTCGATCCTTGTTGGTTCAAAGACCAGAACACTCCGAATCTCAAGTGGTTCTGATGAATATTTGGTGCATTTGCGAAACCAAACTTTGGTTCTAGTCATTCAGAGAAGAATTAAAAGTAAGATGTGTTTTGATTAGGTGAGCAGGGCACTGAATGATCAAAGATGTAACATACCTATCAATAGCCATAACTGAAATGGTCAGTGTAGAGCAGTAGATGTTACTTCCTGGTAGCACATTTGCGAATTTGCAGAAGAATCGAGAGTACGGAAATTCAAAGTCAATCGACGGAAGCCAGAGGAACGGAATATTGGTGATAGCGAGAATCTGGAAATCAAGGAAATTTAAGGATTACAGGAATGTTGTCAACAACCGGAAACAGATTTTTTTAAGGTTACGAAAATTAAACTCACCAAGTTGGATAATGCAAGATTGAGAATCAAAACATTTCGGTTCGTTCTCATTGCCTTCTTTCTGATAACTGCCAGAATCACCAAACCATTTCCGACTACTGCGGTCACGGAAATTATGATGTAGACTGTGGTATACAGAACTTCTTCCCAAGAACTGAACCTCCGTAGTGATCCTTGGAGTTGGAAAAAGAATTCCTGACAAAAGAATAATCAAATTCTGAAATATGACTAACAAAAAACCTGTAGACAGAGTCCGTCGAATGGAGCAGTAAGGAAATTAGATGCATTTGGGTGGATGCCTCGGTTACAGTACTTGTCTATATCCTTGACCTCCATTATCATACCCTGGAATATTATTTGGTTTAATGTAAATTTGTCCTCATCAAATGGATAAAAGTGTTAATAAATGTGGGGGAAACAAATTGACCGGAGATTAGTAAGAATGAATTGATGACAGATAATACTTTGACGAAAATTTTTTAATCCTGAATTAGGTCACCACCCCCTACTCAAACTAAGATGACTCTATCTCGAAATCACTCTATCTTTGAAGACTTCAGAGGAAGAAAAAGGGAAGACCGGATACAGAACAGATGTAACACATGTAAACTAAAAGTGGTTTAGCCTTAGATTTGAAAACAGAAGAGGAAAAAGGAAATAAGAAGAAAAAGAGCAAGTCGCGACGACGGCGGTGGTGCTAATACAATAAGGAAACGTAGAGGAGTGATGTGGTGGGTTTCGGCTGGAATAATCTTGAAAGAGCTAAGCTTCCCTCTTATCCGTACATTCAATTTATTCTAACGTACTGAGAAAAGGAAGGGGGGGGGGGGGGGGGGGGAGTGAAGCGGGTTTGATTTTGTGGTTAAAAAAATAGGGCGCTTTTTTCTTTTTAATTTCCGCTTTTGGCGGAAAAAACGAAGGGTGATGCGAGAGTTCTGTTGTGATTTTCATTCCTCATTCTTTGACTTCTTCTTTAAAAATTTGGGTAATGTGAGAAACATTGGAAAAACGTGGGGGTGTTGTTAGGGCAGGGTCTGACTCGGAAAATATACTTGTTTGAGGATTAGTACAAAGATTGGTATGTTTCAATTTGGACAAGAATTGACATTGGCAATTATTTCTCTCATTCTTCCAAACTTCAGGAACACTTCAAATTGTTTTTGTTTTTACTCTTATACTTAAACTTTAAATCTAACCAGTTTGTATTCTGATGTCTCTATCTAATAATTCTCAGCCTAAGAAAACTGTGACTAAAATGAAAACGCTCCTTCATGAATGTTTGTAGTCGTCGTAGTAAACAGCTAACGAAGACAACGGTTTGCAGGTGTTTATGAAAAGGTTAACGACTGAATATTTTCAGGAATTTTTTTTAAAATTGCAGCCATTGGAATTTACATACTCGGTGTTTGATCAAAGTTTCTTTGTTGCAAAATCAATGACGCTTTGATATATTAAATATTTTTGACATTTTTGATCCAAATGATTTCTTAGAGAAATGATCAAGTTTTCAAAAAAAAAAAACGGTCAGTTTGGTCTGCATCTTTCTCTCGTTTCTCATTTTTCTCACGAGAAACAGATATGAGAATATATAAATACTGGTAAACTTTGATGATATGAATAATTTATTATGGAGAAAACGAATGAGATGATAGAAATAAATTTGTTGAGTCAGTTGGTTCAGAGAAAAGATATCACTGAAAAAGGGTGCCAAGGTTTTTCGAGCTCTAGAATTATTTGGCGCTGCAGAAAAGGTCATAAAGAGGCTGCGCAGAAAAACAATGGTGATTCTCGGTCAGATAGAATCCAAATTCTGGGAACTTTTTCGCATGTAAGGGTGGGATCGAAATTAAAACTTGTTGATTCTTCTTCAGACAAATAAAATCGCTTTTTTGCCATTCTCAAATTTAATGCGAATAAATCTTGATAGTAATCCACGATTCCGGGAACAAATATTAGAAAATCATCATGTATAAAAACTTAAAAATTTTGATCTGAAAAGAAGAAAAAAAAATGCGTTTGAATGTGTGTTGAATGTCAGAATCAACTATAGTCGAAAGAAAAAAAAGTTCAGGTGATAAAATTTCTATTTCGAATGCCAGTAAATGTTGGTAATTACACGTATTCACCATTGGGCTTTAGCCAGATAATTTGATGTTTCAGGCACTTTTTCTAGCATAATCCGAACTTTTCAGAACATCTGATCACCAAATATTTCCAAAGAATTTTTTTCAAAAATCGTTAAGAACCATTGTAACTCTTCTATTTTTGAGGTACAGAAATAGGCGAAGAGATTAATAGTAAGAAGATTATAACAAAGAACAAGAGAATACAAAGAAAAGTGATGGAAAAACTAATATGTCTTATCTAGAGTAGATAAAAGACTCGATTTTCAAGAAAATGGAAAATGTATTTCCAGAAACCAGCTACCAGCATCTGCATATTTTCCAAAAAAAACCTCCTAAGGAAATGAAGATTTTAGAGAAAGAAATACCTTTCTCTTCGACCCATAAATCCGGGCAGGATCGACAATTCCCAATACGCCATTCAAAATTAAATGGTGGCATGCGATGCTTGAAATTGAATTGCTGAATTCATGTTTGAGCCGAAATGAACAGCTCCTCTCGCTCTTCAAACGGAACGGAGCGAAGCGGTGAGACCAAAAACAAAACAAAAATAAAACGATAGAGTTCAGAAAGAAGAACCCACACGGTTGGCCGGGTAAAAAGTTTTATTTTCACACTTTTCAGGAAAAAAAATTTTGTTCATTCGATGGGATGACTCCCTTAGGACTAAAATGCTGAGAAAAAGTTTAAGATTCATATGAAGAATACCGGAGCATAAAAAAAGTAGAAGTGTTTGGACTACGTGGGTTTCCAGTATTGTTTCGTTGTTTTCGGAGGGATATGTTTTTCGAGCCCCATGGGTTTTCGGAACGACCAAAATATGAACTTTACCAAAGGAGCGAGAAGTAGTACGAGAGAAAAAGATAGAATTCGAAACGTGTTTGATCAGTTTTCAAAAACCTTGTCCTTGGTTTGTCTAGAGGAACATTCTCAGAATAAGAGGTTGAAAATGCGTGCAAATTTCGAGAAGAGAAAATTGAACAAACTTTAAATTAAATTCAGTCTACTGTAAGACCACTCGTAAAAAAACTGTGGAATGATCACAGAGGCCGAAAAGAAACCTAATGTAGTAAACATATTTGCAACAGGTCAGGCTGGGCTTTTTCCAGAGTTTTCAAGGACTTAGTTTTCAGTGATTTGTTTTCTGTCTTTTCAAAAAAAAACCTATGGGGTTCATAGAAGAAAACACAAATTTTCTGTCAAATAAAAAGTTAGCCGAGAAGGGAGTGTCACTAATTTTTTTTTCACAAAAAAATCAAACACTTTTTTCAATTTCAGAATTATTTTCAAATGTGGAAAGCTTGAGCCTTGTCAAAAGAGTTGCGCAACAAAGACTTATTGTTCAAATATGGTTCTAAATACGATTTGAAACATAAAAAATTATCCTCAAGATATTTAGAAATTGGACTAGTTTCTGTTTCTTTCAATTTTTTCTACACGAAGTGCATGAGAAGTATTGAAACCATAGTGCTTCTCAATCATGTATGAATGAAATAGAAGCATTTTTCTTTGTTTCCAGAAGCAACCAAAATTGTTTCACTCCATCTAGCGCACCCCACAGTCACAATACTTTTTTGGAGACCAAAAAAAGAAACTGCGTGAAATGATGAAGTGCTCGCGTGCTGTCGGTCGGCGGATATAGATCATCAGTTATCCATGGGTTGAAAAATGTCTTTAGACTCATCAAACTGACGAACAGCTGCATAATGAGTCTGGTTCGCAAAGAGATATGAAACGTTCTTCTTTTCAGATAAAGTTCTCAAATTTCAGAAAAAGTCCAACGAACAAAACACAACAAGAAAATACATCCAAAATTTCACTCTTTAATATTGGAACTAACCGGATGTCAACTGGATTTCCGATTTTCAAGAAGACCTAGCCGAGAACAAAACAAATGCTGTCATCATGCACCAGCTTCAATTTTGATATCTTTCTTTGAGTCATACACCCAATTACAAAGGAGAACATAAACACATACAACGCCTAATTAGTGCCGAAAAGTGACACAAGCTATGATCGTTAGATTTCACTTGTGGGAACGAGAAAAAATTGAAACAAATGTGCAGACACAACTAGGAGAAAGAGAGAGGGATATGATGTTTCCGGTGAAAACACCTGCGTTTAACCTAGGATTCTTTTTTTAGGGCGTTTTCAGTTTATTTTAGGCTTGGAATTGATCATTGTTTCTACATTTTTAGATTACGCCATTTCAGCTGGATAGAATGGCTCAAAATGGAATTGTGAATTTTAAGAACAAAACAAAAGGTGAATGCAAAAGTGCTGGTTCAGAAGTATATGTGAGGAATTTCGGGTCCCCTTTTTTTTCGGTTTTCTAGAGAAAAAATACATTATTATAGGAAAGAGAAGCTGCACTTTCTTCTCATCTCATTACCTCACCCCGAAGTTTTTTCTCTCAACTGAAACACAAAAAGATATATGTGTTGCATTTGAAATTCAACGAAAATATGCCTAACCATAAAAATGGGTCCATGATAGAGATAGGCAAGATGAGAAAGTTGCATCTTACGAAAAAGAGGAAGTGAAACGTTGGAAAACAAAAGTGTAGGGTGGAGCTGAAGCAACACTACGACATAAAAAAAAAATCAGAGCTGAATAGTAAAAAGAAGAGGATGTTGATGATGAGAACGGAAATTAGAGAAAAACCAAGAAAGGGACATAATACAAAGGCGTGGAGTCTAGGAGAAGTACAAGAATCTATAAAAACCAATTCTTGAAAGATAGATGATGGCTGAATGTTCTTGAGCTGAAACTGAAACATTATCTATTTCTGACACCGCAGACTCCCCCACAAAATGCTCATGTATATTTCATGACATACCACTGAGGTTCCTTTTTATTCACCATCTAAAACCCAATCCTTGTTTTTACAGTGAACACAAAAATACAAATCAAAAGTTACAAACTATACCAGTTATTTAACAAAGAAAAACAATACTAAATGAAAAAATGGAAGGTATCAATTTTGCAATATAGAAGAAAATAATCTGACGGTTTTTCTTGAAACGAGAAATACAATTGCTTATTTCAAGGAAACTGGAAAGAAGAAAGACAATATTGCTCATTAGTCTATCATAATAAATTTGGGATAACATGTGACAGAAATCTCTAGGTGACTACTTGTAAGAAATCCACACATGGATAACTGGAAAAATACATTGATACGAAAAAATAGTATTGTATCTTGTCAAAACTAAGATACTGCTTTAACTCGGAAAACGGGGACGGAATAAAAAAAATTGAAGACAGAAATTGTTACAACAGATCACTCATATTATTCGTAAAAGAACTACCGTAATCCTCTAACAGAAACGCACTTGCAAAAATGTCCGAGATGAATTGCAAACAAAGAGAATCCGAGATTCGGAATAAAAATATTCAGTGAACCCGGAACGAAAATTTGCGGAATGCGGAAACTGGATAAATCTAATGTATAAGATATATTTTTGAAAAATTGACTTCTGGTGAAAGAGTGTGTTATTTTTTTCAAGTCGGGAGTGTTGATTTCGTTACTGGAAATTCTTGAAAAATGATAAAATGCAAAATGCAAGCCAAAATACGTGATATGGAATCCGGATTCCGGAGATATCTGATTCCATAATAAAAAAACGACTTTAACTTTTAGTAATTGTTTGTTGTTCATTATATGGAAAATTTTGCCAACTTCCTTAGTGTTATGAACCAAAAGTTTTTTTAAATCCCCCTTGCATTTTTAATTGCTCAAGGTGAGACAAAAGAGTTGAAGTTCATTTTCAGAGAAATTTGGAGAAATTTTAATCACAGTTCTTCAATTGCAGTATTCACTGTAAACTGAACTTGTTCTTCGGAATTTGTGAAAAACTGCTAATTTATATTTTCGACTAATACTAGAGCGAAATTGCACTTCTCAAAAAAACAGTACTCTAAAAGTGAATGCAGTTCACTTCCTGCTTTTTAGGGTCCTCACGCCTTGAAGAAAAGTTGAAATCCTCTTTCTAAGATTAGAAATTTCCATTTAGATTACCTTTTAACGGAATGAACCTAACAATGCAATCAAATCAACAGAAGAATGCGTAGGACCATAAAATCCTATCCGGCTTTTCAATCTGAGAAAGTACTTTGCCGACTAATGAAACGACGTATTCAAAAAACAGAAAAAAAAATGGTTGAGAAAAAAATTAGGAAAATATAAAAGATGATGCTAGGGAGGAGAAGATGGGGGAGGAAGAAGGCTTGGTTTGTCTTCAGAAAACCACGTATTTTTCGTATTACTACTACAAAAATTTTGAAGATAAAAATGGATTTGCTTTCTTGGAAAATATTTAATAACAATCAGAAAACCTAGATAATGATTTGAAACAAAAGAATTACGTTGCAAGAAAAATAAGGGTCTACATGTCGCGGGCCGGGCCGGCCGTTGGAGGAATTACACTGGCCCGGCCCGGCTGGCACAGGTGTTTGAGATAAAAATGTAATTTTTTGATAGAAAACTGAATTTTTGGGAACATTTCATCGAAACTTCTTTGTTTTCAACTTCTATAAGGGTCAACTTCTATAAGGGGCTAAATTTCGAACTTTAATATGATCAATTTGACAAAAATGTTTCGAAAATCAACTGGAAAACGGAATTATTCGGAAACCCGGGCCGGGTCGGAAAAACTTTTCTCTGGCCAAAAGAAAAATCTAAAAAATTTGAATTTAAGAAAATCTGAATTCAGTAATAATTTCTCAAATTTGAAATATTCACTTGAAATTCGCTACAGTATACAGAACAAATTGAGCTAAAATTAAAACTTTTTCTAATCCTATTTTTATAACTTATTATCAGCTAATTTTTATTCTTCTACAGAAATAAGGATGACGGGAAAATCTGAAAAAAAGACACACATTCTGTTCTTGTTAGTTTTTTTTCTTAGCAAGAAGGAACAGAATGTTCATCTCTCTTCATATTTCATTTTGTTTTGTTTTTGTGAGTCTGAAGAAACTAAATATTCCGAGAAAGTATTGCAAAAATAGAATAAGGTATTTCTTGATGTTCTTGTTCGGAAAATTGGGAAAAGTAGAACATTATTTAAAAAAGTGTTTGGTATACTTTCTTTCCGGTTTTGTTAGGAAATTTGAAATTCACGTTGTTTTGAAGCCGGTCTGAACAAATAAATACGTAAAATAACAGAACATGATATGTCTAGTATTGGTTGTTTTTTATCGTAGAAAAAAAAACCAGTAGTGTTGAAGTATCTAACTGGAATAAACGTTTGCCATCTACAAACATTTATAATGAGCAAAAACAAAAGAAGAATAAAAATATATATCCTACTTCGTACCATTTTCAGATGCAAAACAAAAGTTCTGTCTGAAAATAAACTGTTTTTCTCATTTCTTTTGTACTAGGGATATATGCTTGTGCTCACCGTCATAATTGCTTTACTTATACTCTCAATCTAAATTTCATTCACTCTATATCTGTTTTCCATTGTTTCCCCTATCTAAATATCATTGTTTCTCCCACAGACTCACCAGGTCCTCTATATCGCTGTCGGTGAAAAATAACTCGTGAATGAAATCCATCTCTAGAGTGGGGGTTCTGAAACAAGCATCATGTCTGGGATGAGTAAGATACACAAAAAATGTGACGAAAGAAAATGTTCAAGATGAATGAGCATAAATCTCGGAGACAGATATTTTTTCTGTGATGTTGAAGAACAAAAAAAGCGGTGAGCAGAAGAGAATAGAAAAAGTGAGAGGGTTATGAAAGTACGAATCAAGTTGGGATTGATGAGATTAGTCGGCGAGCAGACGTATATGTGTGTGTGGATGTGTGCGTATGGTTGATCCTAAAATTTTTAAAAAGAAGAACGGAAGAAGTGATAATTATAGAAGAATAGAGCATGATAATT
The DNA here is from genome assembly GCF_000004555.2 of Caenorhabditis briggsae. Taxonomy (NCBI): domain Eukaryota; kingdom Metazoa; phylum Nematoda; class Chromadorea; order Rhabditida; family Rhabditidae; genus Caenorhabditis; species Caenorhabditis briggsae. The sequence goes on along the minus strand of NC_013491.2, from coordinate 12,848,405 downwards.
GAGTTACCGGGAATGCTCTGAAAGAACACCATCCTAGACCTTTGAGCTCAATCACAGTACCGGTAAATAAGATACACGAAAACTCATTTTTCCGTCGATTTTCGCCCTCCTCGACTATTTTCAGGAGTATTAAGCTCGACTGTTAAGTTTCCGATCACTTTGAACATTTTTAAGGATGTAAAACCGACCTAGATTTAAAACTTTGCATTAACAGAATATTTTGAAATGCCATAGATTCTCAGATATTTGCCGAAAGATACCTATTTTTGGTATGTGTTTGTACTAAAAACGTAAAAAAGCAGGTGTATTTTTGAAATCGGAAAATAGGTGAAAAACTGGAACTTAAAAAAATGCTGTGAATCTATATTGGTTCCACACCCTTGAAATTTTTCTATGTGATTGGACACTTGACAGCCAGCTCCAGAATCCTAAAAATAATGAAAATGAACTAAAAAGATTTTTCTGTGTATCTTATAGACCGGTACTGTATCTCGATACCTGCAAAAGACATTTAAAATCTTTAGACTATAAAAGTATAGGTGACACTTTGACAAAAAAATTTATCAGTTGACAGAACTCTTATAGGAACCGACAAAATTGATGTCAAAGTGCAAGTGTAGGGTGCCATTTACCGTAGTAAGTGTTACCGTAGTAAGAAATTTAGAACAGTTTTTGAGAAAATGGTTTTTGAAACTTGAAATTTGTCTTTGTCTGACTGCTCGATCATTCTTGTCTCTAAATTCAGCTTGAAACACTAGAATAACAAACCAATTCATTCTGAAATCAATTTGTTTTTTAGCATTAAATTTAAAAAAAAGCACCTCGGGGAGTTATTGAACCAGCGAAAAAAAAGAACACGAGTAATTTTGCTTCCAGAAAAAAGAACGAGTGAGCCGCGGATGTTTTGGCTTCACTCCTCCAGTCTACATATGTCATTTTGTTGAATGAGACGAACACACAATCTTTTCCTGTTAATTAAGTATATTCATCTGTTTACATCATATTTTAATGGGCCTCGACTCCCGAGAACTCAGAGAGGAGAGTTCCCAGAAATGGTTAGGTCTCCTCTCCGAACATTTCAGCAGAGGAAAGTCATAGTGTATCAAGTTTCAGACGGAAATAAATCAATGCCTTCCTGAGAAACATAAACCTGATATGTTTTTTTCCGTTATTTTTCTTCTCTATTGCATTTTTCGATTCATGCAAGGACCAGGAACACAGAAAAAAACTAGCAAAGCTAAAATTTGTACCTGGAAGCACAAAAAATGAAACGATGACTCAAAGCTCTTATGAATACACATCCATTAGGAATTCAGAAAATCCATTTTTCAAAATTTTAGAAATTCGGGCGGAATTGCGGGGAGAAAGGCAAAAGAAAGAAAAGTGATTAATGGTTTTGAACAATCTCATCGGAAAATGAAACGTTATTTTTTATTCTCTACAAACAAAATGAGGGTCCTTGTGTTGTTTTGTTGAATTTCAATTGAAAGGAATGGAAAACCACGGAAAGAACCCTCATTGACGATATCACGTTTTAAGTACAAATGTTTTTTCCGCCCTCGGAAACAATATTTTAGAGTCGGAGATTTTCAAAGTTTCTTAATCCGCTGTCTACATACACATATGCTACACAAACCAACTGATAATATATCAACGAAAAATAAAAATCTAAACAAATATCATACTAAAAAGATTTGGCTTTGAATGATAATCCTTTTCACTAATAAAGCTTTTTAAAATTTCTTCAGATTTCTGAGAAAAAAAAAAGAAAAAAGGCGTTAATTCGTGCCTGGAACGCTGCCCAATTAGTCTGATAAAAGATGACTGAAAATCTGTTTTTCCTCAGAATCTTGATTAAGAGCGGGTTGAAAATATTCATTCCTATGGGGTATGGGGAAAGGATCGGAGAACTGAAGTTTGAGTCTTATTGCTATTTAAAAAAAAAACATTAAAATATTCAGATTCGACAAATTGAGATGCAAATTTGTGAAAGGGCGGAGTACACTTAGTCATGTCTATAAAATGTGCATGTCATTCCATTTCACAAAGGTCAAAGAGACAGTTGGCTTGGTTTTCGACTTTATAAATGAAATTTTGGCTCCGAGGCTTTTCGCGGTCATGATAATACAGGCGAGTAGATAGATAGATTTCAGGTTATACAACTAATTTCAGGACTAAAAAGTATCACTTTTCGGAACATAACAGAGTTTGAAAATAACAATGTTTGAAACAGAAATCGGAATTCCAATTTTTCGGAATGAAATCCCTTTCGAAATCCAAAACCTTTTTTTTTTTTGAATATATCAGAATTTTTTCCAGAAACAGAGTTTATGGATTACGGTATTTTGCGGTTTATCCCGCTTCTGTGATGGGAATTTCCGAATTTTTGAAAATCACAATCTGCAAGAATTCTGAAAATCGGAATTCCGAAGATTCCAGAATTTTGAAGATCACGGTGTTTGGCATTTCAGAAAATTTCGGAAAAACCATAAGGAAATCCCTGAACACAAGCTAAAATCAATAAAAAAATAAAATCCCATTTTGAAAAATCTAACATTTGAACTCTGTAACTTATCCATTTGTCTATATCATCACGATTGCAAAACATCTGATAGCTAAAATTTGAAATAATTATAAAAATGAAACTAGTTCCAAGAAAAAAGTACGCGCAAAAAACAGAAAATGATGAGAGAAATTATAGCATACGGTAGAAGAATGAAAATTAAGCGGGGCGAAAAAAATGAGAAAAAAGTGAGAGGACCGTAAATTATTGTTTGCGAAATTGTTTGTTTCTGCGTTTTTAATTGAAACGAGCGACGAAATTAAGGACGGGATAGAAAAGAATGGAAAATAATGATGTGAGATGGTAGGAAGGGCGTTTTATGAACTTCAGTCATAAAAGAAGAATAGAAAAGACAACTTTTAAAGAAATGCGGGAAATATGATGTTTAAGAAATGAGCGTTATTATTAATTACTGCTATGGTGTCTCGGAAATGTTTGATTCTCTAAAAAATGTTCATCACTCGGGATGTCGACAAATTTCGGAATTATATTTGGAAACTTCAAGTTTCTTGGAAATCTGTCTACAATTGATCCGGTTGCTAAAAAGTCAGAAAAATGTTCAAAATGAAAAAAGAGGATGAAAATAAATGACATAAGGATGCAGTTTTCTTAAATTCCGCGTAGACGAGAGTTGATTTTGAGTGTTTTTTAAAGCATAAAATTAGCTCATTTTATCTACGAGACATTTTCGGCACTGCCCTTAGATAGGAAGAAAAAGAAAAAGAAGGTAGTGTTTCGGATGCACTCTTAGGCCATATGGAAAATTCAAGGAATTCGATACCGTCGTCAAAGTTCAAACAGCATCTCAATGACATGAACATCAATGGCCAGGGAGCCCGCTCATTTTGCAGGAAGCGCGACAAAAAAAGAGGTATTGCAATTTGGGCGTTTTTTGAAACGAAGAAAAAATACGTGAAAAAAGGAAAAAAATGTTAACCACTTCTCGCCATAGTCGAAACACAAGTGTTAGTGAATCAACTTTTTGAGGATCGTGATGAGGTGTCTAATTATTACGTAGATCGGAAAGAAGGAAAAGTTTCGAATGGCGGGTCTCGTATTACAAACGTTTTTTTATGAGATAGCAAGAAAAGAAGAGGAAGAGTAGGCGTGGAAAAAAGAAGACCTTTTTAAAGATGACAACCAGATTCTACAATAGTTTTGACAATGTAGTGTAATGAGGACACTTAGATTTAGTGTTATCTGAATTCCAAAATTTTTACTAAAAACTCAAAATATAGTTCAATGCGGAAATGAATTTTGAATTCGATTGAACTTAAATAATTAGATGGAAGCCAGCTTCATTGTATCGGTAATTTCGCATTGTTTCATTTTTTAATTAGTATTAAAAAGGCAAGAACCGCGTTTTGAAAGTATTTTGATCTATTGTTTCCGCCAAAAAGTCAAAATTTCTCACTATGACGTTTATATTTGTGCTATGCGGCTCACACCCAATTTCAAAATTGTGAGAACGTGAAAATGAAAATTGCGAGTGCAATTAAACGAACCGAAGTGCTTAGTAAATAGGTCCAGTGGTGGAGGAGGAAAAACAAAAAAAAATAGGTGTATCGAGTCTTGTGCATGGCACATCCAGAAACTGAACCCTATTTATTTGTGTTGTTGCGGTACACTTTGTGGTGGAAGAATTCAGCTGCTCCTTGCGTCCATATGGCCTAACCTATTTGCCACGTAGAAATGTGACGGATATATGAATGGTTTGAAACATTAGAATGTGCTAATTGTGCCATGTGGGAGGAATTGAAACGGGAAGTTAATGGTAATCTAGTTTGAGAATAGAGACAGAAAGGATGAATATGGAAATGTAAATAGTGGAAGAGCCGCTCCTTCTCGGCTGTTTCATAATTACATTTGGGTGTATATGTCCAGATAAAAAGAATGACAAGAAATTAAGGCACGGGAAAGCACTTGGCGGTTTTAATTTTCACACACACATTTTCACACTTATATACATACATATACTCTATGTTGACATTTTCAGAGTGTCGACTCTTTTTCTCCATCTCTTTTTGCTCACAGATGAAGAGCACAATAGGGGGTATGCAAGAACTCAAAAAAACATACTGATCTGGATCACGTAGGAATGGAAAAAATTCGAAACGCTAAAATTGTCATTTTATTTCAAAATTTTTGCAAAGGTGATTTTGTAGGCAATAGGAAGAAAAAAGCGGGAAAAAAAGAAGGAAGTGTTCAGGAAAGTAGTAATTTTTGAATTACCAAAAATGAAGATACTTGTAATTTTGTATAAGAAGAGGAAAACATGGCATTTCTTTTTGAGAATCTGTTATTGGTTTTTTCTCCTATTCCGACCTAAGAACTGATAAACGATTCTGATCGTAAAAACACAGAATTAATTTTAATTCTTGGAATCCCTAACTCATGATCAAAAATACGTAGAAGCAACTGGTTGAGCCCAAAAAAGTGTCCAGAAATTTATATTGATGAAATTAGGCTTTGTAATAGACAACAGAAATATGTGTCTAGACTTTTATTATGAGTCAATTCATAGTTTATCGCTCCGAGAAAAATAAAACTCACATGAAAACATTTTATATTCACGGAAGATTGAAAAATATGATATTCGAGTGAATCAGGGCTAATTTAGGCCGGATAGAATCGTTTTTTTTTTGCTTGTTTTTATATTTCATCTCTTGCGCACACTAAAGTTACCGAATCGAATTAGCGAAGCATCAAATGTCAATAGAAAAACTTAGACGGTAGATATAAAAAAATGCTTGAGACAAACTTGTGATCGAAAAAAATCACCTGAAAAAAGTGTCAAAAGTCTAGAATAATGGCGGTAAAAGACAGATTATGAAGCCCCGGAGGTGAAGAGAGGTAGGCGACCAATAGTTAAACTCACAGGTTTTCGGGTTCGACCGGAAATTAACGGGGAGAGACGTGTGGATGAATTCAGAAGCCGAAAAGACGAGAAGTGAGTTACATCCGGATGGGAAATGAATAAACAAGTGAGAGTGAGAGTTAGAGACAACCAAAAATCAAGCGCTCAGGTAATATGTGATTGTACAGCCTATCATTATATACCAGAAAGTTAATGACGACAAGCTTACATTTTTTCGGTTCCAATAGTAATCAAGTACGTCAATGGCTAATTGCTATGATTACTGTCTACTCAGTTTGTTAGACAACATTTCAAAGTTTTTTATTTCATCGACACGATTTTCGTAAAATCGCGAAATATTATTTTGATGAGATCGTAATCACTGACGTCTGTGGGAATAGGGGACTCACGTTTTCCATTCTGCAAAATAGTTGAAAATGAGGTACTAATTATAAAGACTACAAAATTGGAGAATCATAACGGAAGGGAGATTTTTCAGCGTGTTTTCGAAGTTGCGCATTTCGACATGAATGTGTACAATGATGGCTCCGAGTCACTTCAAAACCGCGACACTTCCAAACCAGTCATTTTGAAACCGTGGTAATACAAGTGATTGGATAAATTTCGGACTACAAAACACGCTCAGGGTTTTTATATGCTTCTTCTGAAAGAACACATTCTGAAACTCAAAAAAATTCCAAAACAGTGTTTATGAAAAAATTAAATTTTAATTTTTTTCGAATTTCAGAATGTGTTTTATCAGAAAAAGCATATTTGAAAAACCTAAAAGTTTTTTGTAGTCTAAAATTTGTCCATTCCCCAGTATTGTCAATGTTTTGAAATCAGCGATTTCCAAATTACCGGTTTTGAAGTGTCGCGGTTTCGAAGTGACGCGGAGCCACAATAATCAGTGTTCCCCAGTTGATGGTTCATCACTTCTAACGGTGGGCCCACAAGTTCAACTCCTCAAGAGGTCAATATATGATAAAAATTTCGAGATTTTTTTTAAATGCTCCCCCATCATAAACAAAATCGAAAAACAGAAAAATGAAAACGCTTGAAAAATGTGTTCTTCTTTTTTTTGTTGCTTCTTTTCCGCCCCACTCGAAATGTCCAGACGTTCAAAATTACTGCTAGAGTTGGAGAATATGACTATCAAAAATCACTTTCAAAAATGACTATGAAGAATTCTAGAAAACTTAAAAAAAGAGAAATGAGTGAGTTCTAGCCTTGGAATGTTGAATAGTCATAATTCTCTCCAAAAAGAAAGCTCAATTTTCAACCCACTCATATTTCTCACGATTCCTACATTTTTTCCCAAAGCAAATTATCACAAATGTACTTGAAAAACGACGCACTTTGTATTTGGAAATTTCGCAGCCGGCGGTTTTTTTCCCAAAAATCAAAGAAAAAATCAGAATTCAATTTTGAATAGCTTCAGTGCTTTTTTCGTCACACGGAGAGAGTTTTTTTCCGAGAAACCTGTGTGTGTGCGGAAAAGCAAGCAAAAAATTAGCCAGCTAAAAAGGAGCCAATTTTGCAAATAGTTGGACGTTTCCGGAGTGACGGGGTTGAAATTTGTGACATAGGACTCAAAAGTAGAAACATGTACAAACTAAAAAAAAACCGCAAAAAAAGCAAAAATCAAAGAAGATACAAACGTAACGAATTCGGGAAAAATTTCGAATGCCACCCGTCTAGTTTTTTTAAGGAGGGTTTTTCTGATAGATTCAGTAATATTTAATCAGTTCCTTCTTTTTTTTCCCGAAAACATGAAAAATCAAACGTGGGTTTTTGAAGAATTTAAAATCCCCAAAAGTGTTTGAGAATACAAAAAACAAAACCAAGAGACTTGAAAAAAGATAATAACGAACCAGTCAAAAATGTATGCATTTCCGTAAAAGGCCAACCAGCACTCGAAAAAAGAGCGTCACGTATTATCTCATATTGGAAGCAAAGAGCGAGGCTCGCGAAGCGTTTGAATACACAAAAGAGCGGTATTGAACAAGTGGTCAGTGGTGGAATTACTGGTGTTCTAATAGCACTTCAGCTCAGATTCTATGGAAACGAACTACGAAGGAATTCGAAATGAGAAAAGGAGATTGTCGTGTTTTGTGTGGTATTTTTTTCAAAAAAAAAAGAAACAAAGAAAAAAAACATCCTGGAGTTTTTCTTGTTCTCAAGAGAAACCAAAATGTAGATAAGGATTTTCCCGAAAGTTCATGGCGCTCAAAAATTTCAGTCTATTTTGGAGTGAAGCCAGTTTCAAGAGTTCATTGGTGACGAGAAAAAAGAGACATACTGAGGATTTTATGAAGAGGGATGAAGTAGAACCAATTACCCGCATACCTGTATTAAAAGGGCCGAGATATTTATTGTTCGAAGGTTTCTTCAGAGGGTTATCATGTTACAGGTGCCCTTCAATTAGAGAAGGCCCTTCTATTCTTTCAGCCAATTTTTCATAAAAATTTCGTCAGAAAATCGGTGAACTCTCGTTCAAAATTTATAAAAATCTGCTAGTTTCACTGAGCAAGATTTTAAGCAAATAGAGTGTGTCAACTAATTCACGTGAATATTTAAAATTTCCAAATTTTTCAACACATAAAAAAACTGATTTTTTTATTTGGAACGACTAGAGTGTCCTCCAATTCTTCCAAGCTCCTCTCGGAGAGCCCATTTTTATAAAAAGGTTATTCCATCAGAAGGGCCCTTCATATACAGGTTTTACGGTAGTTTGGTATCTCACACTATTAAAATTGTCATAATTTTTAAAACTTACTTTCAGAAACGTCAGTTTTACTAAGCAGTATACCACTTCCAAAATTATATGGAAAATATTTTGGAAGTTTTAAAATACAAATCTCAATACCTCATTAAAACTATACAATGTGAAAATGCATCTGTAATTTGTAAGCAACTAAAATCATAATAAACTGAAACAAACCGAACTACACACTCTGGAAGCTGTTTCTTACACAGGAATGATGTAAGCCGCACATTTTGAGTTCTCATCGCCCCTGCCAACAAAATCTCATTTCATTATGCTACAATTATGAGTTGTGTGCCCTCGTGAGAAAAAAAAACGAGAGAGGTTTTCTTGACGTACGGAACATTCAACAGAGATCTATTTTAGTTTCTTTTTAGTCTACGTGACACGGAAACGTCTAGCAAATTATATTGTCAACTCCATGAACATTTGCATTGGAAAACAATGTAGTTGATTTAGTTCCTAGAGTGACTAAATGGAAATTATTTCAGAAAATTCTAATTATTGGTGAGAGGGGACATTTATAGTGGCTGTAAGGAAGTTCTTTAAGGAAAATCAGAAGATCTTTGATTTCAAAGACCGGAAAACGTTGGACCAGGCACATACCAAAAGGGAAGTGTTTTAACGGAAATCCTAATTAGCGGTTGGATGATGATAATCTCTGAAAAACATTCTGCAAAAAATACGTAAACATTTTCATCACTTTATATCTTGGGAAGGATGTAGTGTCGTAGTATTTGCAGAGAATCAGCAAGTTCAAATTATGGAATCAGAGTGCGTTTCTTTGTGGTCACGTGTCATAAATATTAATTTGGAAAAAAATCGCTAAATAAATATGGGCGGAGAATCGGAACACAATCCGTGTGTATCAGAAAATGTTGCTGATGTCATTCAAAAGCAGCTGTGTCTACATCGGTTTTAAAGATAATTTTCGAACATGTCAGATTGAATATTTGAAAAAATTATAAATCATCTCTAATTTATGTATCATTTTTGAATAATGTCCTGCATTTCGTTTTTTGAAAAGTAGCAGTGAAAAAAAAATACTAAAACTAAAATTCAATTAATCAGAGTGTTTTTCAGTATTAATTAAAAGTTTGAACTTGTTCAAAAGCACCTTTCCAGGAGTTGTTGTTCTCGAAATTTTTTTCGGTAGCTTTTGGGAAATCGTTAAAGATCAGGAATAGGTTTTTAAAAATTTCTGCCTATTTTTTCTAAAATGTATGTTAGTTTTTGTTCATATCTCTACAAATTTTCAAATAATTTTCTCTCAGGAGAAATTCCTGAAAAAAAATTGGGACGATTCCTAAATTTTCGAAAAGTTTCGAAAAAACCGAGAAAACGGGATTCCCAATTTCGTGCATGTGCAACTCTGTTATCATACTCAAATGATATAGACGAAAAGTCAACAGATGAAGTAAGATATTTCTTGTCGCATTGCATAATTGGATACCTTGGATTTTCATATACAATATCGGCTCTTTATGATAAGGGTTTTATTTTTTCTCACGAGCATAGGCCGCCTTACCACAAAGAGCCTAATATGTGCTACCTCTTAATACATTTTGCTGAGTTTGTAAATACAAATTCTCATCTGAAAACTTTTCAGTACACTAACTACACAGAAAATGTTAAAATCTCAATTGTTCTCAACTAACTGCCATAAAAAAATTCACACTTCTAAAAACTAAAAAAAATCTATAATTATCTAGATGTCGGACAGTGTTTTCTGTTATTCAAAAAATGCATGAGTGAACATATCTATGCAACCGTTGCATTTTGTGATTTTATCCATCATAATTTCAACATTCCGTGTGAAAACTTTTATCTATATTCACGTCACTTATTTGAATATGAGAGAGAAAAACCTAACCCTCGAAACTTATGGCATTGGGGGGGGGGGGGTGGTTGGTCTTTGAATGCTCCTTATTTTACAAAAAAAAAACAGTTCAGCCATTGAAATTCAATTCGAATATTTCAAGAAATACAAAACAGTTATAATTGGGGTCTTGTTAACCCTCTGTTTCTGCTTTTTGTCAACTAAACTTCGTACTTTGAATCCTACCGTTTGAACTAGTCAGCGAATTGAGTTCGTGAAATACAATAGTCTGGAATTTTCTGAATCTTCTTAAAAAATTCAGAGTTATTTGAGACATTACATTTTCCGGAGTTTTTCTGGAACAACAGTATGCATTCTGACGTTACGGTGAATAGTGTTTAGTGCTCACAGAACTCGTTGCCATCGTCCCGCTTTATATGTCCCTTTGTTTGACCGCCTCTGATTCCGCCACCGTTCCTGAGCTGTGAGTGGAGCGGCACCTCCAGTTCACAAGGTCAATTTTTCGAAAGGTGAATATGAACGAGATTTCAGAAAATTAATATTTAAATCTCCTCCGCTTTTAATAAACAAAACAGGAGTTTAGATTCTATAAATAAGAATTTTTCACAATACATCCGCGGTTTTGAAGTCGCACAGTTCTTACTTTGAGTGCCAGATTTAGTATTTAAAAAAATTCAATGGGGCATTTTTGGGGACTGCTCTTGTTTCTAATTTCTTTTCTTTATGCATATGTTGAATACGACAAATATTTATTCGGATATATGATATAAATATTATGTTAGATAAGATAAGTGTTAAATCAGGCGGAGTATATAAGAATAAAACATATGAATCAAACGGTGGAGGACGTATCTGAATAATTAAGAAATGGAAAATTAAGTCACAAGGTAAGGTGTGTCTAAAAAAAGGAGGTATAGTTAGAAGGATAGTTTGGTTGGATATCTACATATCGTGGTTCACAGGTGTTAAGGATAAATGATACGTGACAAAGGGACAATTAGATTTTTGATTATAGTGGTAAAGAATCGATACAGTATTATTGGATTAAAATGGATTGATGAATATATGAGTAGACGAATATTTGAAGTGATAATATAAAAGTGTATGGGTATGAGAGTATTAAAAAATAACAGGGCACATAGATTCGAATGAATCTATTTTTGAAAAAGTCGGGTGGATGCATCAATAAATAATTGAACAGGTACAGTGATGAAGGGGGCTTAAATGATCTGCTTCTTGAGTAAAGAGGGATGAGAATTCACAAAAACAGTTGTTAGAATATAAGGATATAAGTGTATATGTAGACATGTGTGTATGGATAAGGGCTTGCTCTATGGGCAGGGATGCTCTACAAACTATATTCAGTGAATGATTGTTAACATGAGTCTTGGAAATGCGCTAAAAGAATCCCATTGACGTTTCATATGTGAGGGGGGCAAAAGAATTGCAGAACATAGTCAAGTTCCAGCAAAACATAAATGAGGCTTCCCTTTTCTGTTGTATTGGAAAATTCTAAAACAAAAATTTCAATTCTGGCCAAAAAACAAAAGGAACTCACATTGAACGCATCTCTTGATGGTGCATTGGTATAACAGATTGGGGCGCGCAAATCGACTTTTTCTTTGTACGTTAGACTGTTATTTTGTGAGTCTAAGATACAACGCACTTGAGATCCGTTCAGAAACAAGGTATTCATTACTTCCAAATAAGCATGGCTATTCTCTCCAGCAGCCAAGGGGACTTTTCTATTCACAATCAGATTGATCATTAATCCTGAATATATCTCGTCGCCATTTGGATAAAACCGCACTTTGAAAATATATTCTGGATCCTGATCCCTACTGAAAAAGAAAATCATTAGAAAATCGGAATACACTGTGAGATATTACATGAATTCTTGATAAGTGCCTTTTGGGTAATCATCGGCTAACGCATAGAATCTGTCAATGGTGAAGTTTAATCTGTATTCACGACGTTGCATGGATGCTTTGCGTACTTCATCAATGTCGTGCTGCTCTTGAGATTGCCTACAATAAGACGATGTATACTTTTTTGTGAAAAAAAAAGCGAGGTTGTATGCTCTGTACAAGAGACCAGCAGGAAACAAAATACTGAAATCCAGAGAATCGGAAGACGGGAAAAGGAGGAGAATGAATAAGGAAGCGGTAATTTTATAATATCCTTTTTTAGAATTTGGAGAACAGCAATCATTATTAAAGCTATTTGCGGAGGGCTCTCCTATTGCAGGAGACCTTATATTTTATCTTTTCCTAATTTTTTCATTAAAACAGTTACATTTGGTAAATTAGTGTGAACCTATCAATTTTACAAAAATTGAACGTTTTTGAGCGGAAAAGGTATTCAATGAATTTCTGAAAAAACGTGGATATCCTGGAATATTGTTATGTATTTTTCTAAGCCCTCTTGGATTTCGTTTCTACTAGAAGTACTCTTTTAATACAGGTTTTATGGCATATACTATTGTTCAAAAGAAATCGAAAGTCTCAGAGATAATGATACTACATCTTTTTTATTCGAGTAAAAAACAACCGTAAAACGTATAATAGAAAGATCCCTAACTTTTAACTTCGATCCGTTATTTTCTGTTACTAGGAAATATGTGAAAAAATTGTCAACGAGTAAATTTTATACTGTAGTATAAAAAATATTTTTCAGAAACTTTCTTTTTTGATATCAAGCCTTAGGAGCCCAAGTCAAATTTTGTGAATGTCAAATTTTTTTATAAGTTTGACGTTAGCGTGAATATGAAGTGCTATAACTATGCCGAACTTTAAATTTGAATAGTTTGTATTTGATGTGTCGTTATAACAAATCTTCTAGAAATCAAATATACGGGAAAACCGATTTAGACAAAAGACCGATTTGACTATCATGTCCTGAAAATTATACAATAAAACGAAAATGAGTTAAAATGGGCTTGTTAACAGGTGAAACCATGACAACATCGACAACAACATTTATCACTTACTCAAGTTCAACTCTCTTCGCCTCTATTTCCTCAGCTTCCACGTCAACAGCATCAGTGCGTCTCCGTTTTCTGACTCCAGATCCATCCATAGGTGCCGTCTCATAGTTTTCATCGACGTCCACTTCTCTGTGAACTTCGTTGTCCACTTCGTCGGGAACTTCGCCGTCCAGTACGTCGTGAACGTCGCCGTCCACTTCGTCGTGAACGTCGCCGTCCACTTCGTCGTAAACGTCGCCGTCCACTTCATCGTGAACTTCGTTGTCCATTTCATTGCCGCTGTCACTCTCATCACTAGATTCACTGTCACTGTCACTGTCACTTTCGCTCTCAGTTTCACTGTCATCAAAATTATTGTCTCTGTCTCTCTCAACGCCTCCGATCACACTCACCACGTCAATCTCAACACTCTTTCTTTTACACATCTGAAACGACACAATTTTTTGGAAAATAAGAGATGCGGCGAAGATTCGCGAAAACGGAAGAAAAAAATTCGATTAAAGAACAAAGTAGTTGCGAAGAAACCCTAAACAACAACCGCCAATTCACAGAAAAAACACGTAACTGTAGTGTATCCTTAAACGTACACGATGTTCTCGTTTTGTATGTCATAAAACCGTTAATAAACCCTGTTTCAATGACAGGTATACCAAATCCAGCAAGATTAAGCACGCGACGTGACCGCGTCGCGTTGCTCAGCTTTAATTCTCTAGGGCATCTCGTTACAAAGTGATATTTTTTGCCCTTGCATGCACTCTCGTCTTCTCATGCCCTATGCTGACAGAATGAGAAAGCATGGCTCCTGGTGGCGTGTTGCAACATCATCACGTTCACACACAGAAAAAGAGGGGAGTATGGATAAGTGTTTAATTTCTCATGATAGAGAGAAGCGAGGACGTCGTCTTTGGTCTTTTTAGTTATGAAGAGAATAATGTTTGGAAACAAAAAAAAATTCAAATGATGTTGAAAAATGAGTTGGAGGTTGAATGTAATGTTCTGGAAAATAATGAGACTACTGACAAAAATTTCAATTCCTCTTGCAAGTACTTTTATGGGGGCTTTGTCAATTGAATTTTAAAAGGACCATTTTTAGATAGAGAAGCGAACTATTTGAATTTTATGTTCTATTCGAACTCTTTTTTTCGCGAATGTGATTTTTCAGAAATTCAATTTTTTTATTCATTCCTTCCAGTCTCAAGGTTACCGAACGGATTGAACTAATTGATACTATACAAACAAGCAAAATGTTTGCGACCGACACGCAAAACTTATCTAGAATAATACCAAAGAATAACTATCCTTGAATAATGTGGAAAAAAAAATAGAAAAAACGGGAGAAGAATATCTGTTGATATTCTCTCAAAACTGTTTTCCTGATAACTGTAGCGAATAATTGAGAAAGAAGTGGAGGAGGATGGTAACGTCAAGAAATACCGTCGACATAAACACTAAATGGGAAGATTGATGAAAACGGAAAGAACTTCTTCTTGACGTTTGGAACCAAATGGCATTGAAACGAATAAAAGTGAAAAGATACTCTATTGCTATAGGTAGATTCGAATTATCTACACAGGAACTTGGTTCGGCAAACAAAAAACCTTGCAAAAGTAACAGTGAATGACAGTGAATAATTAAAAAATTGCATATGCTGTATCGGAAGTTCAATCTAAAACTATAATTGATTAGAAATCGGTAAGTAGTTGAAAAACTAGGGATTTTCAAATACTTCTGTGAACGCAAAGTTTTTAATCTAATGTAAGCCTGTTTTACATCCTCTAAAATTTTCAGAGTTTTCGAACATTTGATACCGATCTCCAGACTCCTGAAAATGGTCGAAATGAACTGATATACACATTTACGTATATTTTATTGATTGATACTGTATTTTCATCAAATGAAGAGCAAATTCACAAAATGAAACAAATTTAATGTCTCCGTTTCCGCGTGTCTGGCGCTTTATCCCCATATGTGTGACATTGTTTGGTAGCTGTCATCATCATTCTAGAGTTCGCAAGGCAATTGAAAGCTTTTTGGAATGCCGGATGTTGAGCATTTACATTCACCCTGACATTATTGGCAGAATGTCCATCTTATACTTTATAATCTTTAATAACCTCGCAGGGGTGGGCGAGGACGGGAGAAAAACCTTAACGTTTTGCAAAATTTTCTCGTTTGATGTACAAAACGAGAATAAAGGCGCACGCAATTTCGCCGAAGGGGCTCGACACGAAAATGGCGGGAATTTGAAATTTGATTTATTTTTCAACTACGCGCTGTCGGGTAGTCATTCCCCGCAGCGGCCGACACCTCCCGGGTTCCGCCGGCCACTATACTTTGTTGGTGCGTTTTCTCCGCCCACTTTTTTCGCGATATGCGTGTGTTTCGCAATTTGTTTCCGGCGAAAGCCGATTGCTCGCTCAGCCCTGTAACCACGTGAAAATTCATTCCCTGAATAATAATGTACAAATTGGGAGCAATTCTAATTTTCTCACGCTACAAAACGAAACAGCGTAGGCGCACAATTGTCAGTATCACTGTTTAAAAGTGGATGAAGATTTGGGAATGTAGTAGTCCTGGATCCAATCAGGTAACATAACAGATCTGCGTGTTCAAGAAACTCAAACATTGATTCATACAGTACAACTGATTTTTCGACATTGACTAAAATATCAACGGCAAGTTGAAAATCTTTTCCATAGTTGTCATGAATCTTGAGCTGGGAAGATATGTCTTCAATTTTAGCAACCACGTGCTCATCTATTGCCCAAGGGGTGTCCTGAAACTGAAACTTTTTGTTTAAAAGTTTTTTTTTTAAATTTTTGAAAAATTGAAAATTTCTTTGGTATTTCTTGGGTCATGGCAAAAATTTTTTCAAAAAAATTTTTTTTTTGAAAAATGAGGAAACTTTGTCAGATTGTAGAGAAAGCTTTAAAATTGTGATTGACATTCAAACAATGCCAAAAAACTCCCATTAACCCTTTCAAAAACTCACTCCAAAAGTGAGAAATTAGTACTGAAATCACTTAAACAGCCCTAACTCGTCTTCTAGAAATTTGTGCAGAAAACCAAATACATAAAAAAAACCCGTATTTGAAACTATAAATGAGCGAATTTAGAAAAAATTCTGAGATAAAGGCTAAACATGGTTCCCTTGTTAGGTATCAGAAAGCTCACTTTCTCAAGACTTTCAGCAACTTCCACCGTCGATTTTACCAACTCTCTAACTCCGTCTATGTCTGATGTCCACATCCAAATGAAGAGTGATATTTTTGAGCAGCTTTATAAGATCCCGAATGTGTCGAAAAAATCCAAATGCTAGATTCCACTGAAAATCACAATTTCAACACTATTACACAACCGAAGTACATATAGTGCGGATTCGGTTTTTGATAAATTTTGAAGTACCATATTTTTTAATTTAGATGCAAATACTTCACAATCTTCATAGAATATTGCTCTCTTTGTTCTATTTCTTTCATATACGTGTTTGTTTGGATAAGTCGAAAGTATATCAGTAAGTTCAAGAAATTCCGGAACCGATTCATTCCGTATGTCACATCTGGAAAAGCAATACTTACTTATCTTTTTGTTAATTCGAATTTTACTCACACTCTTTGAAATACATTCGTATAGAACTCAGCTGCAGACTCATCGTTATTTATCAAATAAAGTTCGTCTTCCAAATCAAATTCATTCTAAACACGATAAAAACATTTGAGAAATAAGCACCTCCGCCTCACAGTGATTTCTAACTTGTTCCAAAAAGAGTTGTTTTGAAGTTTTTTAGCATAGTTATATGTATATGTCTGCAACAGAATTTTCTATTGGCGAACCCGGGATATCGAAAGAGCATGCATAACGATAGAAGTTGTCGCAAGGATCTACACTATGGTTTACATAGCTGAATGTGTGATTCTATAATGAGTTTTGATTCACAAAAATGTTGGACTTACTTCAAAATGGCATTTTCTATGAAATCGAATGGTTCTGGAAGATCTAGACCATAGCATGAAACGAAAACAGAAAATAAAGGAATTCTCATTTTTCTCTTCACTTGTCATATCAGTTCGTAGTTTTTATACCGAGTTACTTTTTTTGTTATTTTTAATAAAAAACAACACAACAAAAAAGTAATATCAAATGAAGTGATTGTGAGTATAACAGGTGAAGGAACGTCTAAATCTTTGTGACTATTCATCTTTTTGACTCGAAAAAATTAACAATGAACTGCGATAACGATAGGTTCACACTCCTCATTCCCAAAATGAATACTTTGAAAGTTCCAAACACGGAACGTTAGAAAATGTTGGAAAACTATTGCACATTTGGAGTTCGAGCAGAACTAAGCATTCGAGTTTTTGATTGAATTTGGAAAAAATTTCGAAGTCTTAAAACTTCTGAGAAGTATTCATTTCAGTAAGACGCCTAAAAAGATGTATTATAAAGATTTGTACGGTTGCTAAAAAATGGAAAAAAAACGTTTTCAGAATCAACGTTTTCTAGAATTTGTCAAAGCGTATCTAATATTTATCGTAACAGAGAATATCATTACGATTTCTCAGTTCTGCGGATATTCAAGTTCTATTCCTCATAATCCAGAGTTTTTACAGTAGTTGTATTTTTTGGAACTTCAGAAGTTCCAAAAATTGAATATTCGACTTCACGCATGTACGTGAAGTCGAATATTCAATACTGAAGAATCAATCAATGGGTGAGTATCGAGACAAATTATTTTCACATTCAAGTAATTGAAGTTTTTGTTCACCTTTGTTGTATTCTGCTATGTTTCATTCTCTCCTTCACCTAATCATTCCAAATGCTCTCCATATCTTCTATCCCATCAGCAAAGCAATAAAAGTTGACAGTAAACATAATTGTCATCAACATAGTTTACAGTCCCCTTCAACTCCGGTACCCTGCCTTCACTTCCGGTACGTCGAAAAATTCCACGTCATCTAACCAATTTCCCAGAAGCGCGCGTTGCATTGCGCACCATGAGGGGCGTGGCCATAAACATCTATATAAGCCCGAGAAATCCTTATCCCTCATTCGAGTCGTACTACACTCCTATCTCCGTTCTCATATATTTGCTGACAATGAGCTCTATTACTCGCCCAGCTGTCACTATGGCCGATGCCCTTAGAATGCTTTCGTCTAATTTTCAGTCTGTTACCAACATCCAAGGATCATTGGAGCTACTAATTGATTTGAATGCTTCTCTTCAATTTCTTCGACAGTACAACATCAAGATGCTCGCCACTAGGTACATCATGCACCCGAGTGCAAAAGAGGCTGCTAGAAGACTAGTCGCAATCTGTAATAGACTTGAAAAGTCTGCTGTTGCACCACCTACCACAATTGTAAACGGAATCAAGAAAGCGACCGAACACAGAGGCTATCGAGGAGCTCATCTTTTGCAAGAGAACCACCCCTATTGTTTCTGCTCCAAAACCGAAATCACTCACGGCTACCAAAGAAGGACCAGCGCGACGTCACCAATCTATCTCAACTCAAACTACTCGCGATGAACAGCAAAAACGAATCGCCCGAGACTTTCAACGAAGAAAAGCTGTTGAAGCTGCTAGAATGAAGGATTCCGAGGAGAAACGTCGTCAACAGTTGATGGTAATCGAGGAGTACAAACAGCAACGACTTCAAGCAGTTCGATTTGGAGGATCCGATTTTAAAGAGAACCAGAAACCAAAGGGAAAACGTGGAAATTGCTTCAAATGTCGTTTTTAATTGTACTCATTAATTCCTATTATTCTTCCTTATTAATACTAATCTTATACATGCTAAATAAATTGATAAATTCTAAAACAACTGTTTTTGTTGCGCACTCTCAGAAGATATGAATTGAGAGCATCCTACAAAGATTCAATATTCACATTTTCAGAACGTCTTCGATTGAGACGAAGTTTCCAAAAAAAAGTGATTCTCCAACACAGCCTTTGCAATTTTTATTGGTTGTTAAAGTATGGATATTGAAGAGAAAGTACCAAAGCATTCTATATTTTTAAAAATCGAATTGTTAATTCATAGAGATTTACATTTTTCTGTTCACAAAAATGCCCAAATAGTCTGAAAAAAATACTATGAATTAGAATGAAATTTTAAGGAGGAAATCAGAAAAAAAAATCAATGTGGGAAAAAAAATCAACTATGAAGCAAAAAGAGCAACAATAAAGATTGGAGGGTTTCCAAACTATAAAGAAAGCGGAGGCGAAGAGAAAACAAAAACCGTTTTAGGGCAGAGAGCAGCAAACTCGATATGATTAGTGCTTCAAACTGCTCTATCAAGTTCAATCTCGAAGCATAGATTAAGCGTCGAATGACATTGTCTGATAAGAAAAACCAAAAAATTCAAATAGTTATCAAATTAGTTTTTGAGATGATTTTCAACTTTCGTTTCAAAAATAAGATACTCAAGTCAATTGATTAGTTTGATCCGGAGATTTCTAAACCGGCAAAATTCGTACAGCTAATAGCTGCTAATGTTCATTCTGTTTGAAAAATTAATTTATCAAAACTTATAGAATTCTATGTAACGGAAGAATAGTTTGAGGCACATGTATGAATTCTTGATTTTGAAACTGGTAAGCTTGGGAAACCAAAAGATCGTAAGTTTCGGAAAACTTAAAGGAAGCGATCTTACGTTCGTTTTATGGGCACGGTTCGAAGCTGCAATAATTTTGCATTTTCAAAACACATTCCTTAAATAAGGGTAGGAAAATACAAAATATAGAGTGATAATAACGTGAATATAGACCGAATGAAAAAAACTCTAACTTTCATTTGCTGACATGCTCAAAGACAAGAATGAGACTACACATTTTAAAAAACTCAGGCAGATATTGTCAGGAAAAAAATCAATATTGAAACTAATCCTTTTTCATTTTCTAAAACTTCGTATTTTTTAACTTTGATAACCGACACATTTTCAGTGGCTAAAGTTCAGATATGCATATGCGCTCCACGTGAAATAAAACAGCAGCCGGGAGTGCCTTGTTCCAGACTGTTAACTTTTTAAAAATGTTAGTTTTGCGCACCAGCCTCAAATTTCAATCGGGATCCTAAAAAAAGTTTGATTTTTTTTGGTTGTGTTCTGCAAATCTAAAAAACCTACTCATGTGACTTCGTACAAAAAAGGCGAGTTCCAGACAATTTTTTATTTAAAGCATTGTTCAAAGCAATGAAAATCGGGAATCGAACTTTGTGAGAAAAATTATTGTGCGTTGAGTTTCGACGATTACTTGCGCTCAGTTGGGAAAGCATCCTCTGGGTGTCCAGCCATGCTAAGAAATAACAATTTACAATACAAAATCTCTCGAGGAGCAACTTACAAGTCTTGGAGGAAAAGACGTTGCGAGATCTTGCTCGACTCCAGCTTCTCGATTTCCTCTTTGGTGAGAGCGAAATCAAACAATTCCAAGTTTTCCTTGATGCGATTCTCGTGGACAGATTTTGGAATGATGGCAAGTCCACGGTCCAATCCGTAGCGGAGAAGAACTTGAGCTGGAGTCTTCTTGTACTTCTCAGCGAGGGCGAGCACGTTAGCGTCTTGGAGCTCAGATGGAGCTGGAGCCCAGTCGAGGGTTCTGGAAATATTTGTTATATCAAACTGATTCTCATTACTAAAACTTACTGTCCAGTTGGGAGAGTGAAGTGAACACGTCCTGGACTTCCGAGAGTGGCGTACGAGGTGACAACTATCTTGTGAGCGTGGCAATAGTCGACGTGTGTGTGTTGTGGGAAGTAGAGATGAAGTTCGACTTGAGAGTTGTGAACTGGAGTGAGTCCGGTAGCCAAAGCACGGCCAATCTGAGCCTCATTCCAGTTGGAGACTCCAACTGCTCTGGTGAGTCCTGCCTTGTAGACAGCGTCGAACTGATGCCAGACATCCTCGACTGGAGAATTGAGTTGCGCGCTCATGTCGTCGTTGAAAGCAGCTGGCATGTGAGCGAGGTAGAGGTCAACGTAGGTAAGCTGAAGCTTCTTGAGAGCAGAGCGGAGAGCTCCTTCAAGTCTTTCTGGAGCAATCTCATGAGTCCAGGCCTAAAAACAATGATTAAGTTGTCATTTTTGCTGGGATTCAAAATACCTTGGTAGTGATGAAAAGGTCCTCACGCTTGACGACTCCCTCAGCGATGAGCTCCTGGATAGCCTCTCCGATAGCTTCCTCGTTTTGGTAAACCGAAGCGGTATCAATAAGACGATATCCAGCACGAACCGCGGCGAGAACAGCGTTCTTGACCTCAGCGGGGCTCGATTGCCAGGTTCCGAGTCCGATGACTGGCATCTTCACATCGTTGGAGAGAGTAATAGTAGAGTTGGCAGTAAAAGTCATGGCTATCTGGAAGATATGAAGTTATTCTGGTAAGTTGGAGAAGAAAGAAATAAAATAACGCCGCGAGAAGGTGCAAAAACCTTCAGCAAATAAGTAAAGAGATTTGCCGAAAAGATTCGGGAAACCTTGTGAGTCACTAAACATTTTAAAGATCCCAAAGATAATATTCAAGCAACTGAAATGTTAGCGATTTTATCGCCGCTTTTGGTATTAAGCGGGTGCTTCTTTTTATATAAATTTGTTCTCGATTGATAAGACAAATTGACCACTCGTCACTCGAAAGGCTGCAGTGTGAGGACAAAATGAGGAAAAAACTAAGAATAGAGACCGAAAGTGCACAAAATTCTTTCAATTCAACGTATGGAGAATTGAGTACACACGAGGCGCAGACAGTGAGACCGCGACGAGAGATGCCAGGTCAAGGAAATTGATAGGCCACGTCGCGCCAAACTATGGTTTTCGGGCTGGTAGCGCAAATGCAGAGTGGGGCGGAGCAAGGTTTCGGCGTTTGAAAAGTGTTACTCTGGGGTGGTTTTGTAGTAGGAAGAATTAAAAGGAATTATCGACAAGTCTACTGATAACAAAAAAGGGGGAAAAATTATCAAACTACACGCCTTTGGTGGGAATTCTGTAGAGTACTACTATTGTTTCAATTTTAGCTTTGTACATTGAACTAACGAGTCATATTTTAGAAATCTTTTGTAGTACAGGAGCTATTCCGTAAGAACAGTTTTCTGAATTTTCGTTTTCTCGGTATATAATTTCGACGAATTTGTGAATTAATTTTTTTGGTCGCGCTGAACTTTACGGCTTAAAAATGTATTTAGCGACGCATCGTTGGTCTAGCAGCGAAACCACTAAATCCGGTTTTTGATTGTTTCGTTGATTTTTCTTTGATTCTCACAAGGGGACCGCCGGACAAGGATAGTACTTATATTTTTCATCCTTTCTGAAAAAAACGACCTAAATTTAGAGAAACCAGATGCAAGTTCTGTGCCGCCGCCTTGTTGAACAACTTAAAAATTCTAATTCACTGTAAATCCAAATTATTTTAAAAATTGTTTGAATCCTCGTCAGCTAACCCTCACTGTTTTTTGCTTCCAGCGCCATACCACGCGAGTCCGTTTTCCAAAACGCATCATTTTTTTTTCAAAGATTCATTTTTGGCCTATCATGTTTACTCTTCAGAGAAATTCGAAAAAACAGACATTTTTTGAGACAAAGTGCTAAAGACTAGAAAGGCGTATGTCATTAGATGTCAGTACTTCATTGGGACCAAACAACTTTTTTTTCCAAAAACAATTCCAAAAATTGACCTAAACAAAACCAGTACGACACGAAAACATAAGCTGCCTGGATGAAGTATATATGAATAAAGTAAATAAGAAAAAGAGAACAAATTGGGACGACGAGGCGCGTTAACAGGTAAAGCTCACGTAGAGTGAAAGAAGGACATATATGAAAGAATTAACGAACAGAAAAAAGAGATAAAGTATAAGGCGAATAAAAGAATTTACAAGTAAAAGATGGAATTATTAACACAGAAACCGTTTATCAGGCAATTGAGATTCCCTGGAAATCCCCCTCAAAATCCATATTTACAGCTTCAACTTCGACGCGTCGAATGATGGTACCGACTGCGAGGTTGTATCTGAAAAATAATTGTAAGAACTTGGCCATATTCTGATAAACTAACCGATTAACAGGTTTCTTAATTGAGCAACTGTCTGAGCGAACAACTCTCACAATAAGCCAATTGCGTCGGGTTGATGGATCTTGAGTGTTGATGCCCAGACGACGTATAGACGACTCCTTGACAAAAAAGCGATGCTGACTAGAGCTGAAGCACATTTGATGAATTTATTGGTTTTCTGATAATGCATGACTTACCAGAAAATGACATATGCATTGTGAATTTGATGCCAGATGATGAGAACAGCAGAACCCGTTTTGATATCTTGAATAGAAATCAAGAGGTTCATAGCAGGGAACGAGAGACGAGTTTGGGACCATACAGAGTTCTGACTGGTCCGCTCAACTTCTAGTGTCGATTCGGAATGATCAGAGGTGTTGTGGATGGTGCTTGCGGCCATTGGTTGGTAGAAGCTCTCCTCCATTCCTTGGTAGGTAGACATTTTCATTGCGTCTGTAAAAAGTAAATACGTAAATTCCAGTCGTTGCACGCAGGATCTCTGATAAAAACACAAAAAATACTAACTTGACTTGTAACGAGAGGCGCATTCTCTAATTTTCGGGGAATCTTCGATTGCATAATTTCCCCCTGCTCGCTGACTGGTCACATACACATTGAGCCACATTTGCATTGTGCGAGCCAACTGTTTGATTTCTTCTCTATCATGGTCATTGAAAATATCCATCATTGAAATAGTGGTGACTGTCTCAACGTCCTTCTGATGGTTACATTTGTGGATCTCCGCAGAAATATCTCTGATGAATGGTCCTGTTGGATTAGCCCGAACCAGTGCTTGAAGCCAAATAGTTTCCATTTCAACTTCATTGATCTTATTGATTTTCTTGCCAGCTTCATCAAAACCTCCCGCGTTAGCAGACATCTCCTTCCAGAAGCTTTCCATGTCAACCGCAACTGATGGGGTGAAGGCTTCCAAGCATTTCAGAACTTCGTCTCCACCAGCTTGGCTTTTGATGACCTCTTTGAACTTGGTTCTTTCATCAACCAACTGTTGCAGTTTGTTGATCTTGAGAATGTTGTCAATCAGGAATACTTTGTTGTTATCGAGACATTTAGAGTCCATGCTTCTGTCCATTCTGGAGCGGATAGCACCGAATTTGTCCTTGATCTGCACAGAGGGTTGGCTCTCCTTCAAAGCATTGAACTCCTCCAAAATTATTTCTCCTTCTGGCATTTGACGAATCAGTGCTTCCAGTTGTTCTTTTTCAGCATTCATCGCTTCGAGCTTCTTCGATTTCACCTCATTCTCAGAAGACAACACACGATTTTCGATTTCAAGGGTCTTCTCCTGACGAGCAAATGCTTCATCTTTTTTGCACTCAACTGCCTTGGTAATCACTTCAATTCGCTGTTTGAACTCCTTTTCGAGTTCAGCCCGAATCTCAGCAGTCAAATTGCGTTTGTACTCTTCCGTGTGTGGATCGTTGCGAAGAGCCTTCTCGTGAGCAGTAGCTTGCTTCTCAAGTTTTGCTTTAAGTTCTTCAATCTCTCGGTCTTTGCTCTGAAATTCGTATTTCTCTGATTGAACATACTGTAATAATCCCTTACCTCCATTTGCTCTCTGTTCTGCCGAGACATACTGTCAGTCATCAATTCAAATTCTACAGACAGCCGCTTGATGCATTCTGCTTGAGTCTCTTCAATTTCTTTTTTGTGTGAAATTGTCATCTCTGCCATTTTTGTTTCTAGACCAATTTCAGCGCTTTTTCTGTTCTCCAATTCAATTTCCAGACTTTCCACGCTCTCCCCAAGTTCTTTGATACGATTCTTCAGCTTGTCGCTATCATGAATGATGAGTTCAAAGTCTCGTGGTGCAGTTTGATGGAGATATTTGAACAGCTTCTCATTGCGAGGTCGCATGTTGGCCACGACGTTTTGCATAATACCAAGTCTTTTAACAGCATCCTCCAATTGAGCGGTTTGATCGGACAGGCCAACAAGAATTTCATCAGCGGAGTAGTCAATGTGTTCGTAGACATCCATTAATTCATCACTCTCGTCACTTTCCGTCATTTCAGAATGTTTCTGAAGCTCCTCTTGTTGCTTCTCGATTCTAACAACAGTATCCTCCGCTTTGACAGGAGTTTCTGGTCCAAGGAGTGAGGTGTCTGATGAAACAGCAGACCCAACGTGTGGCAAATCTTGAGAACTCATTTGGCGTCCAGACTGTTTGAAATTGATACGCGATGAAGTAGCGTTGGGTATGCTGATTGGAGCTGAAGTGCCGGGTGCTGGTCCATCCTACAAGGAAATTAATTTATTTTCGATATGCCACTTCGAGAACATACCAGGCCTTCTAGCTGTTGCAAAGATGGAACATATGGAATTGATCTGCACTGTGATTCTCGCAAAGCGTTGTCGGGTGAGCGGCACATCAGTGGTTGAGGAATTGGAGATGAATCGCCACCGTCTTCGCTGAAAAGTTAAAAATTATTGGTCAATTACTCATTATCATGATCTCTTAAGTATGGTAGTCAACCTGAAAAATTGTATGGGAATTTTGAGCTTTCAAAAATTTTCCATGCCAAACAATGTTCGTTTCAATTTTCTTTATCAGAATTTTCAAATGAAGCGAGTTACACATCTGCAAACAAGTTTCGGCAAATTACCTCAGCCATGCTGCCGGTGAGTAGTTGAAATGCGACCGAGCCATCCTCATTGGCTCCTCTGTCAAGAAGCTCTCCACTCGAGTTTGTCCGAAAGGTGGATGTGGCTTGCCACCTCTGAAAAAATTTCAATTTAACTATCACCTTCTAAAAATTGAAATCTTACTTTGTCCCAAGCTTGGTAGCCACATTTGGTAGTGTCACTTTCAGATATGGTTCTAACTCAGGCAGTGCTTCCCGAAGATCTTTGATGTAATCCTTGGCAATGTTCGGCAATTCCGTGTCATATTTTTCGAGTGGCGCTTTCACGTAGAATTCAGGCAAACTATCAAAAAGACTTGGGAAAAGAGCATGAAGGAAGTGCTTCTTAAGTTTGCGTCCTAGTTGTTCTCGAGTCTTTTCCTCATCTGAGCTGAACAATGCACATTTTCCAGAGTGCTCATTGTGCCAATCGTCCAGTTCGGATTTTAGAAGTCGCCGGCGCACAATTTCAGATACACTTTGAGAATAGAGGATGGGAGCATCTCGAATTTGTCCAATAAGATCCATGTGCACTCGAACAGCATTTCCTTTATATTCAAATTGTACAATTTCGTTAAGTACATTTCGCAATCGGTCATAAGATTGAACTACAAAACCAGACATTCTCGTTCGCAAGTTCTTTAAGATTTCCTGTTTCGACTGATCGAAAACTCGGACCATGTTTTTGAATTCCGCAAAACATTCGAAAATAGAATTCATTGCTTGGCGATGCTCCTCAATGATTGGTGGAAGACGGCTCTGGTCGTTGATTTTCGGAGTTTCCAAGATCACAGCTACCATTCGATTCACCTTCTCTTTCCGTTCTTCGCAACTTTTTAGACTGAATTCAAGTTGAGAAAACCTCTTGTTGATTCCTTTGAAATCTCGAAATTCCTGATTTTTGGACTGATCATAAACCGATTGCAGTGTTGTATATACAGTTTTTACATTGTGTTCCTTGAGTTGCCTGATTTTTTCTTGAACCAAATCAGGCAATTCCTCAAGAGACGAGTTGGGGTCCGCCCTCGAAATGAAGTCGAACAATGTACATTTTTCCTCCGAGATTGGAGCAGTGGTAGACACCATCAAAGGAGCAGGTTTGATTAGAATTTCCGTCGGAACTTCAATTCGTCGCAGTTGTTCAATGACGTCGGAATAGTCAAGAAGGAGGGAGTCGGCTTTCTCGATAAGCTCCTCCAATTTTACATGTATTGTACGGAATTTCTTTCCTCGTTTGTCCATTCGATTAACGGATGTGTCCAAGTTGTTAATGAGAGCAAGCCATCCCTGAAAATTGACATTTTGATTATCTAAGCAGGTAAAATATAAATATGGACATAAGGTGAATGTCCAAAAGTAGCATTTGACCAAAAATAGGAAAGCTAACAACCAATATCATCACTTTATCCACCTCGTTC